>NC_041234.1:10880324-10895300 GCF_002837175.3 Physeter macrocephalus
TTCGGTTCAAATCCTGAGCCTCTGACCACAGACCGTTGTTGTCAGCCCTCTCCTATTCTATTCTGTTTGACTATTTGAGTCAAATACAAGTAGACATGCTCCTAAAATCTTCTTCCTTTGTCAAAATGATATATGTATAGATATACAAATTCAATCATTTATATGTATTATTCAATCATTCAATCATATACAGAGAGACAGAGACAGAGATTCAGAGAGACAGAGAGACAGAGAGAGAACATTATAAACAACTAAAATATTCAGGGTGACAACCCTAGGGAGTGAGTTATCATATTTTTGTTCCTGAGTCCTAATTAGGAAGAGTCCTATATGCTTTTCTGGTTCTTTCCATAAAATATACTGCTTTCAGATTGGAAGCCCTCTGAAATCATCACTGCTACAATGCAAAATTATAATATCAATGTTTCTTTTCTTTTCTTTTTTTATCAGTACTTCGTTCTTTTTTTATTGCCAAATAATATTCTATGGTATGGCTATGCCACATTTTACTTGATGGATATTTGTGTTGTTTCCACTTTTTGACCATTATGAAAAATGCTTGTATGAACATTTGTGTACATGTTTTTGTGTGGACATATATTTTCATTTCTGTTAGGTATAGACTGAAGAATAGAATTGCTGGGTCATATGGTAACTCTATGCTTAACGTTTCGAGGAACTGCCAGATTGCTTTCCAAAGTGTCTGCATTATTTTACATTCCCACCAGCAGTGTGTGAGGTTTCCATTTTCTCCACATCCTTGCCAACACTTGTTATCATTTGCCTATTTGATTGCATCCCTGCTTGTGGGTGTGAAACAGTTTCTCCGTGTGGTTTTGCTTTACATTTCCTTGACAAATAATGATCTTGATCATCTTTTCACATGCTTATTGGCAATTTATATATCTTCTTTGGAAAAATGCCTGTAAAGATCCTTTGCTTTTTTTTTTTTTTTTTTTTTTTTTTTGGCTGTGCGGTGCAGCATGCAGGATCTTAGTTCCACAACCAGGGATTGAATCTGTGCCCCCTGCATTGGGAGCATGGAGTCTTGACCACTGGACCACAGGGAAGTCTCTCCTTTGTCAATTTTTAATTGGGTTATTTACCTTTTTATTAATGAGTTGTAATAGTTCTTTATTATATTCTAGATACAAGTCCCCTATCAGATATATGATTGCAAACATTTTCTTCTGTTCAATAGGTTGTCTTTTTTAAATTTTTAACATCTTTTTTGGAGTATAATTGCTTTACAATGTTGTGTTAGTTTCCTCTGTATAACAAAGTGAATCAGCTATACGTATACATATATCTCCATATCCCCTCCCTCTTGCATCTCTCTCCCACCCTCCCGATCCCACCCCCTAGGTGGTCGCAAAGCACAGAGCTGATCTCCCTGTGCTATGTGGGTGCTTCCCAGTAGCTAACTATTTTACATTTGGTAGTGTCCATGCCACTCTCTCACTTCGTCCCAGCTTACCCTTCCCACTCCCCGTGTCCTCCAGTCCATTTTCTACATCTGTGTCTTTATTCCTATCCTGCCCCTAGGTTCATCAGAACCATTTTTATTTTTAGATTCCATATATGTGTGCTAGCATACAGTATTTGTTTTTCACTTTTTGACTTCCTTCTCTCTGTATGGCAGACTCTAGGTCCATCCACCTCACGACAAATAACTTAATTTTGTTTCCTTTTATGGCTTAGTAATACTCCATTGTATATATGTGCCACTTCTTCTTTATCCATTCATCTGTCGATGGACACTTAGGTTGCTTCCATGTCCTGGCTATTGTAAACAGTGCTGCAATAAACATTGTGGTACATGTCTCTTTTTGAATTATGGTTTTCTCAGGGTGTATGTCCAGTAGTGGGATAGCTGGGTCATATGGGAGTTGTTAGTTTTTTAAGGAACCTCCATACTGTTCTCCATAGTGGTTGTATCAATTTACATTCCCACCAACAGTGCAGGAGGGTTCCCTTTTGTCTACACCCTCTCCAGCATTTACATCCTCTCCAGCATTTATTGTTTGTAGATTTTTTGAGGATGGCCATTCGACTGCTGTGAGGTGATACCTCACTGTAGTTTTGATTTGCATTTCTCTACTGTTTAGTGATGTTGAGCATCCTTTCATGTGTTTGTTGGCAATCTGTATATCTTCTTTGGAGCAATGTCTATTTAGGCCTTCTGCCCGTTTTTGGATTGGGTTGTTTGTTTTTTTGATATTAAGCTGCATGAGCTGCTTATATATTTTGGAGATTAATCCTTTGTCAGTTGCTTCGTTTGCAAATATTTTCTCCCATTCTGAGGGGTGCCTTTTCATCTTGTTTATGGGTTCCTTTGCTGTGCAAAAGCTTTTAAGGTTAATTAAGTCCCATTTGTTTATTTTTGTTTTTATTTCCATTTCTCTAGGAGGTGGGTCAAAACGGATCTTGCTGTGATTTATGTCATACAGTGTTCTTCCCATGTTTTCCTCTAAGAATATTGTAGTGGCTGGACTTACATTTAGGTCTTTAAACCATTTCGAGTTTATTTTTGTGTATGGTGTTAGGGAGTGTTCTAATTTCATTGTTTTACATGTAGCTGTCCAGCTTTCCCAGCACAACTTATTGAAGAGGCTGTCTTTTCTCCATTATATATTCTTTCCTCCTTTATCAAAGATAAGGTGACCATATGTGCGTGGGTTTATCTCTGGGCTTTCTATCTTGTTCCATTGATCTATATTTCTGTTTTTGTGCCACTACCATACTGTCTTGATTGCTGTAGCTTTGTAGTACAGTCTGAAGTCAGGGAGCCTGATTCCTCTAGCTCAATTTTTCTTTCTCAAGATTGCTTTGGCTATTTAAGATATTTTGTGCCTCCATATAAATTGTGAAAATTTTTGTTCTAGTTCTGTGAAAAATGCCAGTGGTAGTTTGATAGGGATTGCATTGAATCTGTAGATTGCTTTGGTAGTTAGTCATTTTCACAATGTTGATTCTTCTGACCCAAGAACATGGTATATCTCTCTATCTGCTTGTATCATCTTCAATTTCTTCCATCAGTGTCTTATAGTTTTCTGCATACAGGTGTTTTGTCTCCTTAGGTAGGTTTATTCCTAGGTATTTTATTCTTTTCGTTGCAATGGTAAATGGGAGTGTTTCCTTAATTTCTCTTTCAGATTTTTCATCATTGGTGTATAAGAATGCAGGAGATTTCTCTGCATTAATTTCTTATCCTGCTACTTTACCAAATTCATTGATTAGCTCTAGTAGTTTTCTGGTAGCATCTTTAGGATTCTCTATGTAGAGTATCATGTCATCTGCAAAAAGTGACAGTTTTACTTCTTCTTTTCCTATTTGGATTGCTTTTATTTCTTTTTCTTCTCTGATTGCTGCAGCTAAAACTTCCAAAACAATGTTGAATAACAGTGGTGAGAGGGGGCAACCTTGTCTTGTCCCTGGTCTTAGAGGAAATGGTTTCAGTTTTTCACCATTGAGAATGATGTTGGCTGTGGGTTTGTCATGTATTGCCTTTATTATGTTGAGGTAGGTTCCCTCTATGCCTACTTTCTGGAGAGTTTTTATCATAAATGGGTGTTGAATTTTGTTCAAAGTTTTTTCTGCATCTATACTGAGATATCATATGGATTTTATCCTTCAATTTCTTAATATGATGTATCACATTGATTGATTCACGTATACTGAAGAATCCTTGATTTCCTGGGATAAACCCCACTTGATCATGGTGTATGATCCTTTTAATGTGCTGCTGGATTCTTTTTGCTAGTATTTTGTTGAGGATTTTTGCATCTATGTTCATCAGTGATATTGGCCTGTAGTTTTCTTTTCTTGTGACATCTTTGTCTGGTTTTGGTATCAGGGTGATGGTGGCCTCGTAGAATGAGTTTGGGGGTGTTTCTCCCTCTGCTATATTTTAGAAGCGTTTGAGAAGGATAGGTGTTAGCTCTTCTCTAAATGTTTGATAGAATTTGCCTGTGAAGCCATCTGGTCCTGGGCTTTTGTTTATTTGAAAATTTTTAATCACAGTTTCAATTTCAGTGCTTGTGATTGGTTTGTTTATATTTTCTGTTTCTTCTTGGTTCAGTTGGAAGCTTATGCTTTTCTAAAATTTGTCCATTTCTTCCAGTTGTTCATTTTACTGGCATATCGTTGCTTGTAGTAATCTCTCGTGATCCTTTGTACTTCTGCAGTGTCGGTTGTTACTTCTGCTTTTTCATTTCTAATTCTGTTGATTTGAGTCTTCTCCCTTTTTTCTTGATGAGTCTGACTAATGGATTACCAATTTTTTTAATATTCCCAAAGAACCAGCTTTTTTGTTTCCTTCATTTCTTTTCCATTTATTTCTTATCTGATCTTTCTGGTTTCTTTCCTTCTGCTAACTTTGGGTTTTATTGTTCTTCTTTCTCTAATTGCTTAAGCTGTAAGGTTAGGTTGTTTATTTGAGATGTTTCTCGTTTCTTGAGGTAGGATTCTATTGCTATAAACTTCCCTCTTAGAACTGCTTTTGCTGCATCCCATAAGTTTTGGGTCATCGTGTTTTCATTGTCATTTGTTTCTAGGTATTTTTTGATTTCCTCTTGATTTCTTCAGTGACCTCTTGGCTATTTAGTAGTGTATTGTTTAGCCTCCATGTGTTTGTATTTTTTACAGTTTTTTTTCTGTAATTGATATCTAGTCTCATAGTGCTGTGGTCAGAAAAGATACTTGATATGATTTCAATTTTCTTAAATTTATCAAGGCTTGATTTGTGTCCCAAGATACGATCCTGGAGAATCTTCCATGAGCACTTGAGAAGGAAGTGTAATCTGCTGTTTTCAGATGGAATGTCCTATAAAGATCAATTAAATCTATCTGGTCTATTGTGTCATTTTAAGCTTGTGTTTCCTTATTAATTTTCTGCCTGGATGATCTGTCCACTTACATGAATGTATACTTTGCAGAGTTTGTTGTTGTATCAATTTACATTCCCACCAACAGTGCAGGAGGGTTCCCTTTTGTCTACATCCTCTCCAGCATTTATTGTTTGTAGATTTTTTGAGGATGGCCATTCGACTGCTGTGAGGTGATACCTCACTGTAGTTTTGATTTGCATTTCTCTGGATGATCTGTCCACTTACATGAATGTATACTTTGCAGAGTTTGTTTCCCCCACACTCCTACCTCTAAGACTTGAAAGTGGGAAGCCAAATTGATCGATAAATATGGAGTAACATCTGACCACGAGGCCACGGCTACTCTTGATTACCTCTTCTAATTGTAAGAAAGCCTTGTGTGGGTGTACCTCCAGAATGAATGAACACACTGGAACTCACAGAAAGCTTTCCAGAGAGGAATCAGAAATTCATTAAAGCCTGAGATCTTTTAAACCCAGGCAGAATTTACAGTTAACCATTCATCACTTTCAATGGAAAGACTGTCTGGCTTCCTTTATATACTGCAGGGGGGGAAAAATCACTGCAGAAATCCATAGAGTGTCTCTACTCATAAACATCAAGTCAATGTGAGTCTTGTAGCCTACAAGGGTTGCTCTGTCACAACTTTCTCAGTAAATAGCTTTCTCGAGTGGTGTTATCACAGATAGTGTAAGAAAACATATAATCAGAAACGAGATGGTTTTATCAAAGGATTCAAGACTGCCAAGTTTTCCCCTCATGGGTGTGTGATGAACGGATAAGCATTAGACTAGGTAAACATAAGCCGTGGACTTTCTTTGAAAGTAATGCATAGGTACATGGGGATGGAAATTTGTTATTTAAAAAATTTTAAAGTCATAATTAGATAGAACTGAAGAGTAGAAAAAACAACATATCACAATCCTAGAGAGGACTTTAGTGTAACTCACATGCAAAATAAACTGTTATTCACAATACTCTATCAATCCAGGAACACTTTAAGGATGATGCAGTGGATAGAGTGGGGGATAAAGGGAGGCTGACAGAGCAAAGATAATCCCTCATATCTGGAAAGCCGTGCAATTTCTTACTATTTATAAAAGAGAAAATGTATCAGAAATAAACTGGGCAACCATGGTGTCTGTTCTATAGGCCTGATGATTTTATTTGTCTGCGTTTCAGCAAAAAACTACTCAATGCCTTGTTGCTGTTCACCAAGAGTACATTTTCTTAATCTGATGTAGAAAGAATCAAATTTGTTGCTCTCTCACCAACCTAACTCTTATCTTTCTTATGTGGTCTCAAATGTATGATATTTCTGGTTCTCATATATATTCATGCAATGTGCACTTTCCACAAAAGCATGGGATCAAACCCTTAATCTCCCCAAACAAAAATGCCCTTTAATACTTTTTTCACTCTGCCACTTTTCATATATCGTGAAAAACAAACATGCACACAAAACAAAATAAAAGGTGGTAAATGGCTACATGTTGCCAGTGTTTTATGAGATCTGCCTGCATAAGACATTTGACATTTCATCTCACCTCTACTATTTATTAGACCCAAGAATCAATATTTATGTTATGTTAGATGATGTTTATCAAATCCTTGATGGGATCACTTTTTACAAAAAATGCTCTTGAAATGGTGGGCCACCAGCCTGAATATAATTATTTGCTCTCTGGTTTTTAGATGTTCATAAATCATAAGTTTAACAGTCAAGATTTCAACATGTTCTTAATCATAGTTCTCTTTCTCATGTGGATTAACAGGAGGCATTTAATAAAATTTATCTTGTCCTTTTGCATTGATTAATTTTAATTAGAACAAATATGGCATAGTGTTGTTTTGTTTCCTATAATGAGTTTTCTACTGTTGTTACTGCCCCATGTCGACACAGTCTTTTTATTAAAAATATCTCCACTTTGACATCCAATAATATTTTCTCAAAGTATATCATTGACTAATTGTATGTAAAACAATAGTCATGGTGGTCTTTTCTACTGCTATACTTAAATAATGCTACTTGGAAAGCCAAAATAAATGTATCTATATATTAAATCACTTATCTATAAATTTAGATGTATAGACACAGATATAACTTATAACTATGGTTAATAAAATCACCTCTCAGGGAATTATCTATGTCTCAAACAAATAGGGATCTTAATTTCTCAGGCAACAAGAAGCACAGAAAATTGGAATTCAGGGATGATGTACTTCTTTAAGAAAGATATCAAGTCTACAACATTTTTCTAGCTTCCTTCCTCATTATGCTTATAATATGACCTTTTAAGTCATGGTTACAAGACGGCAGCTCCACTACCAAACATCAAGCCTTTGCTCAAGGCAGGAAGATGAAAAAGGGCAGAGGAAAAACAGATTTAAGGGATGTTGAATCTGCCCCCTTTCATTAGGAAAATTAGAGATTTCTTGAAAGCTCAACACACTTGATTTCTCTTTATATCTCATTGACCAGAACTTGGTTAACATAGCCACCGTATCTGCGAAGGAGCTGTGAAGAGGGGAGTATTTTTAACCAGAGGCATTAATACCCTACACATGTCTACCTTAAAGAGAATTATAGTTAGTAAAAGAGGAGAACTGAATATTGGGTAGGCAATTTAAAAGGTCTGCAGGAGGGTTATAGAACTCAGGGATAGATGTCTACGGATATCTCTAGATTTCTCTTGATATACCTCTATTTTGAGTAAAAATATTTCAGTTTCTATGCATTTTTTCATTTCAATAGCAAGCCATATAATTGGCAATTCACTCTGCTAGGCACTAGGTACATTGTGTAAGACATTTTTTTTCCTGCTGTGAAGGATCTTATGTACTCGTAATAGAGATAGCTAATAATGATTTAATATTATACAGAATTTAATGTATTTGCATACATGTCTCTGTGTGTGTGTGTGTGTGTGTGTGTGTGTGTGTGTGTGTAGAAAGACAGACAGAGACAGAGACAGAGAAATTGACAGAGAGAGAGAGATCAATGGGAATTATGGTCTTAGATTCCTTAGAAGGAATTGGTGGGTTCCACTCCACTCTGGCCCAGCTTACTCTCTTTATTAAGGTTTCAAGCTGTGGTCAGTGAAATGGACTTCCTTATATGCATAAAGGAGAAGTCTGGAGGAATCTCAGAGTTCCTGAAATTCTCTCCAAAATTTTCCTTTTTGTTTTCTTGCTAGTTTGCCCTTATCTTTCCCCTTGCCCTTTTTAATCCCCATCCTATATTCTTGACTTGACAAAGGATACTTTTACAGCTCCTATGCTTCGACTGTGTGATAGACTTCCTGATTGACTTCTTCCATTCTGTTCTGATGCTAACAATGAAGAAATGACTGTGATGGCCCACCTTTCAGTCTCCTTGGCTGTACTTTCTTTTATTTGGGCCATAGATAAAGATCGTGAGTAACTGAATAGAAATTTTTTTTTTAAAGGTAAACTACTAATGAACCACCTAAAAAGTGAGTTAGTAAAGTGCTGAATAGAAAAACAATCAATTGATAAGGCCAATTTATTTTGGCCTCATCAGCAACTTTACCTCAAATCCCATGGCTTAATCTCACTCACTTTGCCTTCATGGATACAGTGGGCCCTGATGAACATACCATCTTAAAATTCCGTCCTTCATTAACTTCCATAACCATTATATGCTCCAGGATTTAACTACCTCTCCATCTGTATATCTTTATTGATGTCTCTCTCCTTATATTCAGGTAAATGATGATATAAGACTGTTAGCAGTCCCTTTTTCAATTTTGTCAGTAGATTCTCCATTGGCAATTTCGTTCACTTCCTGGCAGTTCAGAAATGAGGTGCCTGCCTGACCCCTGTTTTCAGTCATGCCTGTATGCTTTTCTTTTGGAGTTCTAGGCACTTACTTGCAACCAGCATTCTACGGAAATTCTAGAGTTAACAGGGGTCCTGGGGCATTTTAAATCCCAAATCTCATGGTCTCTAAAGCCATCCCTGTGTAAAGGGCATTGAATTAAGTGGCTGAAAACTCCCATTTGTTTGAAGTGCTCTCCAGGGAGTCAGTTACATTACCTCTTGGAAATGTGATCTGGCACGTAGTTGCTGAGCAACAAGGCCTGGAATCAGCTATGGATGAGACAAACTTCCATTAAACTTTATTAACGACTCCTTGGAGTACAGACCATATTTATCATGAGATTGGAATCTAGTTAAAAGTGTTAATAACTCTTTAGATTGGGTTGTCTGTATTAACACTATTTTCATACTGCAAAAGAGTACTTGTTGAGGTATTTATTTATTTATTCATTCATCTATTGTCCTGACCCCAAATATCTGGATATTTTGAATTGCAATTCAGGGTGGGACAGCGGCAGGAAAATATAGGTTAGTAAGGACCAATTTAAATTGGACCATTTGAACTCTATACTATTACAGCTCAAATTAAAGTTCTAAAATAGATGGATTTCTCACAAAAATCTTTCCTACATATAGGCTCAGAAAGTAGAGTTTCTTGTTTTCTTATTTACCTCACGATGTCGTTTGGATGAATAATTGAGGGTGACAATGGTTTTAGGCTGTGTGTGGGCAATTTTATACACAATAATGTGATGTCAGAATTTTGTTGACTTTCCCCACAGTTCCACTACTCAGGCTCCATTGTTTCCCCTGAAATTAGCGCTTATTTTTCCATTTAAGTGTGGAAGAAATTTTTTGGTTATTGAATTTTATTTCCTAAGATCCATAGGCTCTTTCATTTCTTCAATAATGCTTGGATAGGGTCAAAATACCCTGGTTAGCCATTAGGTGCTCATAAATTTGTTAAAGCTCAAGGTTATCAAAGAGCAGTATAAGATTTACACGACTGATTAACAATTAAATAAATAAGTACCTGAAAAAGAAAGAAGCAATACTAGTGAGGATTCTTGTTTGCAAACAACAGAAACATACTTTGGTTATCTTAAGCAGAAAGAGACCTTATTTGAAGAAAACTGGATAGTTCACAGACCTCCCTGAACAACTTCAGGAGCAGGTGGGAACAGGAACCAAGGGACAAAGATATAGCAACATCATGCCCCAGAAACACTACCGATGCTCACCATCAATATTACTGATGCTCACCATCAATACTACTTTTGTTTACCACCAGCTGCTGCTGCCATCCTCTCTGCACACTTCCACTGGGATGCTGAACTCTCCCGCCTCCAAAACCTCACACCTCACTGCCCCATTGCGCTCTTAAATTCACTGCAACTTCCACACACATAATCTCTCATTTACAATGTGACTGGTGCACCAATCTCAAGACACAAATCAGGGACAGGGAGCACGAAGGACAACTAAGTGATGCTACTAAGTACTAGTGACTAGAATAACAAGAGAGGATATATTCTATTCCCATTGGATTCCAGTTGTGTTTTGAGGGGTAAATAGATTCTGGGAAATCCAAATGTTAAATGTTTTTAAAATTTTTCTATCCATAAAACATGCTGTATTTTTTTCACAAAATGTTTTAAATTTAATATACCTAAACGATGCTTCAATTTGCAACAAATGGATTAATGAAGTAACTATGCTGTTTTCAAAGCTACTTTGACTTCCTCCGTGTTTATGAAGAAGTATTTAATCTTTGTTGATGTTAACGGAATTCAAATTTAGCCTTTAGTGTGTAATCAAAACTAATTCCTGAAATCACTCTTCTTTTTGCAATCATGGAAACCATGATAGCTCTTTCAAATAACAGGTTTGATGTTCAATTGCAATGCCATTAGATACTACATAACATATAATCAGGTAACTACTATGGATGTTTATTATGTTGTCATAATTTCTATTTTTTCTCTCTGTGATTGCATAGCATTCATTTCATGTATTTTATCCCACATCTTTTTCTAACCGTAATATGTAAGAAATTTTGTGCTTTAGAAGAGTAAAAATAATTTGTGGTCATTACAGCATTGTGTGGCTCTTCCGATGGGTAGAAATTTTAAAGTTTTTTCTATTAACTGTAGGGAAAGTCTTAGTTTTTTGAATCAATAGTAATTTCAATTTGAAAAACAATTTATAATATCTAATAATTGATACTCTGCATAGTTTGTGATATAAGGAATGCATTCATAGTTCTATTATTGACTATTTTATGAACAGCAAATGTGTATACCAACAATAAAATAGGGAAGGTAAAAATATATATTATAGGTTAAACTCAAAATGGATATGTATCTGCATTTTAAGCATAAATAATATTTTACAATTTTAGGAAAATTTGAGGCGGGAGAGATTTTTTTCTTATATAATGGTAAATAAATATATTTATATGTATATGTGCATATGTGTGTATAAAATATATAGTTTATATGCAAGAAATTGTTCTAAGGATTGGATATTATATATGTATATATATAGATACATATTTCCTTTACCTTCATAACTTTTATCTTTATTTCTGTTTCTTGCCTGCTAAAATTACTGATTAAACATTTACTACATAATCATGAAGTAAGGTTGTATTTTTTATCCTGAAATAGCTGAAACTGTCATTTGTTTTTAGAATAATTTTAACATTTGTTCAAATAATTTACATATAGGACAGTGGTATTATCAAGTGTAGCTTGCAATTCATAGCTAAAATTAGCTCTACATATGTACAATGAAATAAACTGTAAAGCATTATTAGCATGAAAAAAATGCTAATAGAACACTGTCTATCAACCATGGCCAGGGATTACAAAATCTCTCACTTGTTCTAGTTAGCAGAAAAAGTAGGAGGAAAGTATCAGGAGAATATTCTTCCCCTGAAGAGAGAAAACACCATGTGTGGCACCGTAAGAAATAAATATGCATAGCAGTTACCTGATACAACTTTCTCTATCGATCATGGTCCATATCTGAACTTTCTATGTTAACAAGGCAAGTCTATAACTTTATCACTGAGAGTATTTATTTAGATACCAAAAAGCACTATATGAAAGACTATCCATTGATTGAGAATACAAATGATCAATTTTGTTTCCTCACATACACTGACTAGTCTCTACTTAGAGTCTGCCCTTTAGGGAAGGAATAAAAATACACAACAAGAATAACAGCCACAGCTACAGAAAACATGACTGCTCCTTACTTTGGCCAATTGGTAAAAATCATCCTTTGATGATTTAGTTATGGTAATTTAAGGCTAAAGATTCACAAGTTGAAAGGGAAAGTGTGTATTATAGCTGAGAAGTAATTGATCAGATATTCAACCTAAATTCCCAAGAATATATTTCCTAATTTCAGATGTAACTTTTCTGTAAAATGTCGTAACTCTGTTCCATTAACAGTGAAACATACAAACAAAAACATCAATTGAAGTGTAATCCACCTCAGAATTAGAAAAAGTGCCTTTTAAATTTTTATTCATAGGATTCTGTGTGCCCTTAACTTAAAAATGTTCTTTGTGTACACAAGTTTTCAGAAAGGTGTTACAAAGAAATGATGTTTTCATCCTATGCTTCATTTTTATTTCTCTCTATTACTGCATACATAATTTCAAAGTCATTAATGAATGCTAATGGCTATAAACTCCAAAGGTTTATTATTATGGCTGTCTGCATAACTCATACATAGCTCCTAAAGCACAGAACTGAATTTTACACAAAGCTATTTAAAATATTACTTTTAAAGTACAGTAATCACTTTGTAATTTTATTATTTACCCAACTCACTTTAATGAACATACTTTTTTAAAAAAATATTGACAATTTGCCACTGTTCTAGGCACGGGGGTTGTAATGATACATAGACTAAAAACTATAGACCACTTCAGTTTTTGGCCCAGTCATGAAAAGTTAGGTTTTAAAAAAATTTATCTGAAAGTAAAAAAAGTTTTTAATTAAAATGACCTTTTATTGCAGTACCAGAAATACTGCAATCAGTCATTATGCTGTTGATAATATTCAACCAGTCGATGCAATTACCCAGTTGATACCTACTCCATTTAATAGTTGAATCCAAATCATTAAAACACACTGAAGTCTGGAACTATCCTATATCAAAGAATTGATAAAAACTTTTAGATACTAAATTATTCTGATTTTTATCTACTCCAGGCATTTGGCCTAAGTTCATCTTGCATATTGGGTGTTATACCAGTGTCACAAGAATATTTTGAGAACAAAATATTCTAAAACTCTATTTTACAACTGAGGAAACTAAAGCTTATATGGGTTATGGTACTTGCCAAGGTCACATAGCCAGTAGGTAGCAGAGCTTGGATTTGAACTCAGATTTGCCTATCGTTTACCCTCTGGCTATGGTAATATTTAATGCCTTTGTGGTAAATATGCTATAGTTATAATTTTATAGAGATGATGAAAGTGAAATTAGTATGCTATAACAAAATTAGTGTGCTTGATATACTTTAAAATTTAAATTGTCCATAAAGTTTACATATTCACCCATAGTATATAACAAATCTTTCCATCAATTTATCTAGCTGTGGATTTATATTAATATATCCATTTGCCTAGTTATCATTACTTATCCTCACTCCTCACCCCACACCCTGTGCCCAGATGGTATTTCAAAGACAGTCTGTGGCAATAAAACATAATTTTGAAGGAAGATCTAGATCTGAATCCTGGCTCTCTGATCTAATAACATATCTTCGGCTCGAATCAGGAATAAAGGATGTTAAATGAGGTGACTCCTCAAGTACTTAGGATAGTATGTAGGTAATAATGAAGATTTTTAAAAAATAAAGTCAAATTCAGTCTTGTGTCATTGTAGCAACACAGAGACTAAGTCAAATGATATGATAAACTAGTTTGGGGACAAATACCCAATTTACCTAAAAATTAATCTTTGTTTTGTAAGAAAAAAATCTAACTTTTAGCTTCTGATTTTTTAAAAAATTTATTTATTTATTTATCTTTGGCTGCATTGGGTCTTTGTTGCTGCTCACACGCTTTCTCTAGTTGCAGTGAGCAGGAGTTACTCTTCGTTGGGGTGCGCAGGCTTCTTGTTGCAGTGGTTTCTCTTGTTGTGGAGCATGGGCTGTAGGTGCGCGGGCTTCAGTAGTTGTGGCATGCAGGCTCAGTAGTTGTGGCTCACGGGCTCTAGAGCACAGGCTTGGTAGTTGTTGCACACGGGCTTAGTTGCTCTGCGGCATGTGGGATCTTCCCGGACCAGGGCTCAAACACGTGTCCCCCGCATTAGGAGGTAAATTCTTAACCACTGTGCCACCAGGGAAGCCCCTGATTATTTTTACTGGATTTACTGTGGCTGCATCTATAGGGGACCGATGCCCATAGAAAGATGGCGACAGGAAATTCAATTAAAAGAATGAGATTTAGGAGATCTTTCTTTCTTTCTTTTTAACGTCTTTATTGGAGTATAATTGCTTTACAATGGTGTGTTAGTTTCTGCCGTATAACAAAGTGAATTAGCTATACATATACATATATCCCCATATCACCTCCCTCTTGCTTTTCCCTCCCACCCCTCTAGGTGGACACAAAACACTGAGCTGATCTCCCTGTGCTATGTGGCTGCTTCCCACTAGCTACTTATTTTACATTTGGTAGTATATATATGTCCATGCCACTCTCTCACTTCGTCCCCCACCCCATGTCCTCACGTCCATTCTCTACACCTTCTCTCACTGCACCCCAGCTTAACTTCTCCCTCCCCATGTCCTCAAGTCCTTTCTCTATGTCTGCGTCTTTATTCCTGTCCTGCCCCTAGGATCTTCAGAACCTTTTTTTTTTTTTTAGATTCCATACATATGTGTTAGCATACAGTATTTGTTTTTCACTTCTGACTTACTTCTCTCTGTATGACAGACTCTAGGTCCATCCACCTCAGTAAAAATAACTCAATTTCATTTCTTTTTATGGCTTAGTAATAGTGCATTGTATATATGTGCCACATCTTCTTTATCCATTCATCTGTTGATGGACACATAGGTTGCTTCCATGTCCTGGTTATTGTAAATAGTGCTGCAATGAACATTGTGGTACATGACTCTTTGAATTATGGTTTTCTCAGGGTATATGCCCAGGAGTGGGATTGCTGGGTCATATGGTAGTTCTATTTTTAGTTTTTTAAGGAACCTCCATACTGT
>NC_041234.1:10897418-10898481 GCF_002837175.3 Physeter macrocephalus
AGATTGCTTTTGCTATTTGGGGTCTTTTGTGTTTCCATACAAATTGTGAAATTTTTTTTTCTAGTTCTGTAAAAAATGCTAGTGGTAGTTTGATAGGGATTGCATTGAATCTGTAGATTGCTTTGGGTAGTAGAGTCATTTTCACAATGTTGATTCTTCCAATCCAAGAACATGGTATATTTCTCCACCTATTTGTATCATCTTTAATTTCTTTCATCAGTGTCTTATAGTTTTCTGCATACAAGTTTTTTGTCTCCTTAGGTAGGTTTATTCCTAGATATTTTATTCTTTTTGTTGCCGTGGTAAATGGGAGTGTTTTCTTAATTTCACTCTCAGATTTTTCATCATTAGTGTATAAGAATGCCAGAGATTTCTGTGCATTAATTTTGTATCCTGCTACTTTACCAAATTCATTGATTAGCTCTAGTAGTTTTCTGGTAGCATCCTTAGGATTCTCTATGTATAATATCATGTCATCTGCAAATAGTGACAGCTTTACTTCTTCTTTTCCTATTTGGATTCCTTTTATTTCTTTTTTTTCTCTGTTTGCTGTGGCTAGAACTTCCAAAACTATGTTGAATAAGAGTGGTGAGAGTGGGCAACCTTGTCTTGTTCCTGATCTTAGTGGAAATGGTTTCAGTTTTTCACCATTGAGAACAATGCTGGCTGTGGGTTTGTCATATATGGCCTTTATTATGTTGAGGAAAGTTCCCTCTATGCCTACTTTCTGCAGGGTTTTTATCATAAATGGGTGTTGAATTTTGTCGAAAGCTTTCTCTGCATCTACTGACATGATCATATATTTTTTCTCCTTCAGTTTTTTGATATGGTGTATCACGTGGATTGATTTGCGTATATTGAAGAATCCTTGCATTCCTGGGATAAACCCCACTTGATCATGGTGTATGATCCTTTTAATGTGCTGTTGGATTCTGTTTGCTAGTATTTTGTGGAGGATTTTTGCATCTATGTTCATCAGTGATATTGGCCTGTAGTTTTCTTTTCTTGTGACGTCTTTGTCTGGTTTTGGTATCAGGGTGAAGGTGGCCTCATAGAATGAGTT
>NC_041234.1:10901681-10930048 GCF_002837175.3 Physeter macrocephalus
CCAGGTACGTGGGGGGTTTCTTGCCTTTTGTGAGGTCTGAGGTCTTCTGCCAGCGTTCGGTGGGTGTTCTATAGGAGAAGTTCCACGTGCAGCTGTATTTCTGATGTATCTGTGAGGAGGAAGGTGATCTCCGCGTCTTACTCTTCCGCCATCTTTCCTGCTCTCGCTGTGATGTACTTTTAAACTCCTTATATCACACATAGAAGGATACACCTAGACACACCCACTCAGAACTTCCATGTCAAACATGAAGTGACATGGATAATGTAATTCTTTCTTTTTTTTTTTTTTTTTTTTTTTTTGTGGTACGCGCAGGCTCAGCACCATGGCTCACGGGCCCAGCCACTCCGCAGCATATGGGATCCTCCCGGACCAGGGCACGAACCCGAGTCCCCTGAATCGGCAGGCGGACTCCCAACCACTGCGCTACCAGGGAAGCCCTAATTCTTTCTTTTTTAATTGAAGTACAGTTGATTTATAATATTAGTTTTAGGTATACAAGATAGGGATTTGATGTTTTTATAGATTATACTCCATTTAAAGTTATTATAATATATTGGCTATATTCCCTGTGCTGTATAAATATATCCTTGTACATGGTAGTTTATACCTCTTAAACTCCTACCCCTATCCCGCCCCTCTTCCCACCCCTCTCCCCATTGGTAACCACTAGCTTGTTCTCTGTATCTGGGAGTCTGTTTGTTTTGTTATACTTGTTTGATTTGTTTTTTAGATTCCAAATACAAGTGAAAACATACAGTATTTGTCTTTCTCTGACTTATTTCACTAAGTATAATACCTTCCAGTCCATCCATGCTGCTGTAAATGAAAATATTGCATTCTTTCTTTATGAGTAATATTCCATTGTATATACATATATATATGGTGTGTCTATATATATACATATATGTGTATGTATGTGTGTGTACACACACACACACACACACACACACACACACACACACACCACATTTTCTTCATCCAATCATCACTTAGGTTGCTTCCATATCTTGGTTATTATAATTAATGCTGCTATAAACTTTTCAAATGAATGTTTTTGTTTTCTTCAGGTATGTACCAGGAGTAGAATTGCTGGATCATATGGCAGTTCTATTGTTAGTTTTTGGAGGAACATCCATACTGTTTTCTATAGTGGCTGTACTAATTTACATCCCTACCAACAGTCTACTAAGGTTCCCTTTCCTCTACATCCTTGCCAACATTTATTATTTCCTGTCTTTTTGATGATAGCCATTCTGACAGGTGTGAGGTGATTTCTCATTCTGGTTCTGATTTGCAGTTCCCCGACGATAAATGTCATTTCATGTGCCGGTTGGCCATCTGTATATCTTCCTTGGAAAAATGCCTATTTGTGTCTTCTGCCCAATTTTTCATCAGGTTGTTTTTTTGATATTGAGTTATATGAGCTCTCTCTATATTTTGGATATTAACCCATTATCAGCATATCATTTGCAAAAATCTTCTCGCATTCAGTAGGTTGTATTTTAGTTTTATGGACTTTTTTTTTTTTTGCTATGCAAAACTTTTTTTTTTTTTTTTCCTGTGGTACGCGGCCCTCTCATTGTTGTGGCCTCTCCCGTTGCAGAGCACAGGCTCCGGACACGCAGGCTCAGCGGCCATGGCTCATGGGCCTAGCCACTCCACAGCATGTGGGATCTTCCCGGACTGGGGCACGAACCCGTGTCCCCTGCATCGGCAGGCGGACTCGCAACCACTGCACCACCAGGGTAGCCCCTATGCAAAACTTTTAAGTTTGATTAGGTCCCATTTGTTATTTTGCTTTTGTTTCCCTTGCCTGAGGAGACAGAACTAAAAAAATAGTGCTAAGACTTAGGTCAAAGAGTATACTGCCTATGTTTTCTTCTAGAAGTTTTGTGGTTTCCAGTCATATTTAGGTCTTTAATCTATTTTGAGCTTGTTTTTGTATATGGTGTGAGAAAATGTTATAATTTTATTCTTTTACATGTAGCTGTCCAGTTTTCCCAGCATAACTTACTGAAGAGATTGTATTTTCCCCATTGTATATTTTTGCCTCCTTTGTCATAGATTAATTGACCATCTGTGTGTTGGTTTATTTCTGGGCTTTCTATTCTGTTCCATTGATCTTTGTGTCTGTTTTTGTGCCAGTACCATACTCTTTTCATTACTATAGCTCTTTAGTATAGTTTGAAGTCAGGGAGCATGATGTCTCCAGCTCTCTCAAGATTGTTTTGGCTATTCAGAGTCGGAAAGACATTTATTTAAATCAAGGAAGCTTGTAAATAATTAGATGGATTTATATAAGATCCCAGTTGCTATATTTTTCTTCCTGATTCAGTCTTGAAAGACTATATGTTTCTAGGAATTTATCCATTTCTTCTAGGTTGTCCAATTTGTTAGCACATGACTGTTTGCAGTATTCTCTTATGATTATTTGTATTTCTGTGATATTTGTTATAATTTCTCCTATTTTATTTCCTATTTTATTTGGGTCCTCTTTTTTATTTTTAAAATATTTATTATCTTATTTATTTATTTTCTTTTATTTATTTATTTTGGCTGCATCACGTCTTAGTTGTGGCACACGGGATCTTCATTGAGGCACGTGGGATCTTTCATTGCGGGGTGCGGGCTTCTCTCTAGTTGTGGCACATGGGCTTAGTTTCCCCACGGCACGTGAGATCTTAGCTCCCTGACCAGGGATCAAACCCACGTCCCCCGCGTTGGAAAGCAGATTCTTTACCACTAGACCACGAGGGAAGTCTCCTGGGTCCTCTTTTTTCTTAATGAGTCTGGCTAAAGGCTTGTCAATTTTGTTTATCTTAAAAATAAAACAGCTCTTTGTTTCATTGATTTTTTTTTTTTTGGCCTCTATTTACTTATTTTCTCTGATCTTTATTATTTCCTTCTGCTGTGGGCTTTGTTTGTTCTTCCTTTTCTAATTCCTTTAGATGGCAGGTTAGGTTGTTTGAGATTTTTTTTATTTCTTGAGGTAGGCCTGTATTGCTATAAACTTCCCTCTCCAAACTGCTTTTGCTGTGTTCCATAGAGTTTGAAAAGTTGTGTTTTTATTTTCACTCATCTCAAGGTATTTTCTGATTTCCTCTTTGATTTCTCTACTCACTCACTCATTGGTTTTTTAATAGCATACTGTTTAGTCTCCATGTTTGTGTGTTTTTTCCATTTTTCTTCCTGTAATTGACTTCCAGTTTTATACTGTTGTGGTCAGAATAGGTGCTTGATATAATTTCTATCTTAAATTTGTTAAGACTTGTTTTTGTGTCCTAGCATGTGACCTATCCTGAAGAAAGTTCCATGTGCACTTGAAAGCATGTGTATTATGCTGTTTTTGGATGGAATGTCCTATAGATATCTATTAAGTGCAACACGTCTAATGTGTCATTTAAGACCATTGCTTCCTTACTGATTTCCTGTCTGGATGATCTGTCCATTGATATAAGTGGGGTGTTAAAGTCCCCTAATATTATTGTATTATTGTCAATTTCTCCCTTTATGTCTGTTAATATTTGCTTTATATATTTAAGTGTTCCTATAACAAGTGTGTTCATGTTAATGAATGCTATATCATCTTCTTGTATTGGTGCTTTTATCACTATATAATGTCCTTATTTGTCTTTTATTACAGACTTTGTTTTAAAGCCTACTTTGTCTGATATGAGTATTGCTATATCAGCTCTCCTTTTGTTTCCACTTACATGGAATATCTTTTTCCATCCCCTCACTTTAAGTCTGGCTGTGTATTTAGCTCTGAAGTGAGTCTCCTGTATGAAGCATAGAGATGAGTCTTGCTTTTTATCCAGTCACCCACAGTAGGCCATTGTAATTTTTAATTTACAGACTACTGAGGATTTTAATATGCAAGGGCATTGCTCAATTCTAGTTAGTATGCCATGCCAACCTTAGTTTCTTGATATTCTTTAAAATTATAAAAATTTTAAATAAAATGTAGTTATTCATACTCAAAAAATGCTAGCTCTATCTATCTATCCATATTTAGTATATATTCACCTATCATTATTTATCCATACCCCTAATCCCTGGGCTCAGTGGGTTGCTCTTTAAAACTACGAATGTTAGTTACCCTAAGCTTGAATATTCAAAGTTAATTTTACTAGAAACTTCCTCCTTTTTTTCCCCCTGTCTTCTCATTCTGTTCCCCTCAGGTCCTCATTTCCATTTGCTTTACTCCTCTTGGTTGTCAACTACTCCTCTACTATTTGATTAGGAACTGATCAAGTACTGTCAGTTTTTTAATCTCCTTCCACAATTGCTTACCACTACCTTCTATTTGCCCCAAGGTTACTTAGGGCCTTTTAGGCACTTTCATATTCCCTTTCCTGTAATCTACACCCTAACTTTCTCTATTGCTATTAAGCTCAGATTTCTTAACATGTAACATTAGAAAACTGCCATTGTTCTACATAGCTACCAGCTAAACTATGGAGAATCACACTTTTACAGCATAGTGGGCTAGTAATGAAAACCATTTGCAATGACTTTTTAAATGTTTCCCCCAATTATGCTCTTTTATTTGGATAAATCATTTTGGTTACATAAGTGGCTCAAAAATGTGACATTATTTAGTTGCAGAGGGATTTATTTTTTAAAAGTGCAGCAATTACATCCTAAAATAACTATTATTCAATCCATTCTGCCAGTCTTGGGAGACTAAGCAGATGTCAGATATTCTAAAATATCTGACTTTAGGTGAGTTTGGGATGTTACTGTGAAAGAGGCATTTTGAGATCTGTTATATCAGAGGATGCCAGTAAGCTATGCACTTACATAATGATGGCAACAGCTCCCAGAGGGGCATTTGAAGCATAATTGTCGGGTCTTAGAATAATACTATTTTAGAGCTAGATGAGGAAATTTAGAACTCATATCTCTATTCATTTTTTAATAGGTGAGGAAATGAAGTGATCCAAATAATTAGAGGACTGCCTGAGATCATGCAACTAATTAAAGGTAAACCATAAGAAGATGTCCGGACTTTAAATTATCATTCCACTAAATTGGCTTTACTACACATCTTCCCACTCTTGTTCCACATTTACTGCTGTTAGAGAGACAGAGAAACTTTACAGCATATTTCAGTAGAAAATGCGTGGAGTTTTGCATCAGGACAATCTGAATTTGAAACTTTCCTAAGCCACAATCTTCACTGTATACATGGTATCCTCCAGAGTGACTGGAATCATTCTCTACCTTTTTTCTTACATCATCATACCCACCCCCTTCCATTGTACTGGATCATTCTCATCAGCATTTAAACATGCTGTCATTTCTATCATCCAAAGAGAAATCATTTTTTACTCTGTATCTCTCTCCAGATACTTCCCAATTTCTTATACTCCATTTATGAGAAAACTGTAAAAAACTGCACAGAAGTTTTGAGATACTATCTATATCCAATAATTTTCTTCCCATTCTCCTTTGAACTTGCTTCAGACAGGCTCTCTATCCATCATTCCAACAACACAGCTCTTGTTAAGGTCACCATACCAGTCAACTCTATAACAAGCACATAATCTCTCTGGCATCCGTCCATCAAAAGCAATTGCCTAGGAGTTAGTTGACAGAGACATGTGGTAGGCTGGACAGCTCTAAGCTGCAGATTAGGTATGGGTCTGTCTCATGGGTACCTCTTCCACCTTGGACCAACAGGCTAACTAGACCATGTCCTTCTCACGGTGATACAGAAGGGCAAGACAAATGGAAATACACATATATCTTAAGGAACTAGCACACGAGAAGTCTTTTCTGTGTTTCTTTAGCCAAAACAAGTAACATGGCTGAGTACAAGGTCAGGGACAGGAATCCATTTTGCCTCTAGTGGGAAGAACTAAAAAGCCACAAGGAAAAGAACATGAGGAAAGACAGAGGTGAAGACCTGGAGACAAAATATTAATGTTACTATACCACTGTCACTAATGAGCCCCACGGTACTAAATCAAATAGTCAAATCTGAATGTTCACCTGTTTTGCATATTCAGCACCATGTGACATAGTTGATCACTACTTCCATGCTGAAACTGTTTTTCCCTTCACTTTTAACTCACCCCATATTCCTAGTTTTTCCTGCTTCCTTCTCACTGGCTTTTCCTTCTATACTTTGTTGGTTCTTCCTCATCGTTTTTTACACTGGATACCCCAGGAATCAATCTTGAGACATTTTCTCTCTACACTTATTCTCTTGTTGATCTTACTCATGGTCATGGCTAAAAAACCATCTGTAATACTTAACATTACTGAATTGTATACTTTATATGGTTAAGATGGTACATTTTATGTTATATATTTTTTACCACAATTATTGATAAAAACCAAAATAAAAACCCATCTGTAGACTGATAAATCATAAGTTTATATCTTCAGCTTGTATGTCTCCCATTAAAGTATGTCTCCCCTTAAAGTTCAATGTCATTTATCCAAATATATCCAAATATCTAATAAAATATAAAAACTAAAGCCCAACTACTGTTCTCCCATCAACACAAATATGCCCCTCCAGGTACTCCTCCCACCTCCGTAAGTGGCAACTGCATACTTCTAGTTGCTCAGGATCAAAACCTTTCTGGTTATCCTTAACTCTACTTTTTCTCCTATACCCCACATCCATTCTATTAGCAAGTCTTGGTTCTACCTTCAATATATCCAAGACCTGAGCACAACTCTCCACATCCACTGTGGTGCCTGCTTTTTCCAAGTCACCATCATTTCTGTCCTGATTCATTATAATAGCCTCCTAATTGATGTCCATTACACCATCTTCCTCCACATCCAGTATATTCTCAACATAGCAGCCAAAATAATCCTTATAAAGCAAAAGCTGGATTAGACCACTCATCTCATTATAATTCTCCAGTGGTTTCCCAACCTCACTCCAAATAAATTCCAAGTTCTTACAAAGGCCTTCAAAGCTCATCCACAATCTGGTCTCATTACCTCTCTGACCTCATCTCCCACTACTCTTAACCTCACTTCTTATATCACAGGGGAAAAAAGCCAAGCAAAAATCGATGCTCTAACAGGTTTTGAATTACCATTGTGAGAACAAGGCCACCTTATAAATTTGTGCAGGGTGCACATTACACAAATATAGCATGTAAAAAGTGTTGTAATCTATGTGAATGTTTCTACTGAAGCTGTGCAGTTCCCAACCTGCATGGTCTCAGATCCTTGTCATTGGGGAGACAGAAATCAGTAGGAAAATCAGAAACATATAAAATATGTAACACAGTGATGAGTGTTAAGGAGGAAAACAAAGAAAAGAAGAGACTTGGGGTGGGCAACCCAAGTCTAAATAGGATGAAGCTGTAAGATCTTCACAAACAGGATGATCTTTAAATAAATAACTGGAGGGAGTGAGAGAGTAAGTCCTATGGATAACTGGGAAATTGTAGTTTGGCAAAGAAACAGCACATGAGAGGAGCAACGTTTGAGATGAAAACACATTTGGCACATTCTAAGAAGAAGAGGGAAGCCAGTGTGGCTAGAGAGGAGAGCTAAATGGATAGTTTCAAAAAATGAGGTCACAGACATAAAGGGAGCCATGATTGTATAGGGTCCTGAAAGGTCTTTGGCTTTTACTCTGCGTGAGAACATAGCTATCAGAGGTTATGAACAAACCCAACTTCAGCTTTAAAAGTTAACTCTGACTGAAAAAAAAAAAAAAAAAAAGATACTTCTGGCTGCTTTGTTGAAAATGACTGCAGGGAAGAATCAGGGTGGAAGCAAAGAGACCACTGAAGACATAGATGGTTGGAGGCTGGGTGACTAGAGTGACAGCACTGGAGATGGGGTGAAATTTTACTGGGTTACTATTGTAAATTGGATCTGTTTTTGTTTATATTTTATCATCACTTATTGGTCATATACATAATGCAATAGATGTGTGTGTGTGTGTGTGTGTGTGTGTGTGTGTGTGTGTGTGTGTGTGTGTGTATCTGGAGCAGAGTGTAGAATGGTGGTTGCCAGGGACTGAAGGGTGGGGTAAATGGGCAAATATTGGTCAAAGGATACAAATTTTCAGTTATGCAGGATTAATAAATTCTGGAGATCTAATGTATAGTGTAGTGACTGTAGTTAATAATACTGCATTATATATTTGAATTTCCTAAGAGAGTAGATCTTAAGTGTTCTCGCCATACACACACACACACACACACACAGATAAATATGTAAGGTGATGGAAATGAGCTTGATTGTGGTAATCATTTCACAATGTATACATATATCAAAACATCACATTGTATACTTTATACATATTTGTCAATTATACCTCAATAAATCTGGGAAAATACAAAGTAAATTAAAAACAAAAAATAAAAATAATATTGTGTGACAGACATGTGTGTTGCCACTTTTGTTAGCTAATTAGAACTCCTCCATTTTGATACACGATGGGATTCACAGTAGATATTGATCATATAAACCAAAGTATCACAGGCATATTTAATCTTACAAAATGTATTGTGGGTCCAAATACTAGAGTAAAATGCAGTTCCAACCTTCAACTGGGAAGTTTACCAATTTAGTAGTAGAGTCTCAGCTTATGAATATGATATTCAAATATCTCATTTAGTATATAATTTACGTAAGCCACAAATTACTATTTCATGTTTAAAATATTATTTGGTTTTTACAGCATATACTTTTTTTTTCTACACTAGCAAGTAACATATAAAGTCAGAGGCCGTTCTATCTTGGAGGAATTTAATGATGATTTTGAATGCATATGATTGGAGGAGAAAAGAATGAATATGCTATGAGTATTCCTAGAAGTCAGGAAATCCCGTCATACCTGGTTAACAGTGGAGAAAGGCAACTATTAAGTGTTTTATGGGGGACTACATCATTTTATTTCCTATAAATATATACTTCTTCATGGCAAGGAAAGTTCTGATAAATATACTGGGTAAGAAAAGAGCAATCAGACAATGTGGGGAAGACACCAATGTGGAGATGGAAGAGAAAATAAATTATTATTAGTTCAACACCTACTTTGTACTAGATACTTACTGTGCTTCTCTATTTAACCAAGACCCACCAACTTTTAGTGCTGACTCTATTCAAGAATCGCTGGAGTGAGGAGATAGAATAATATCCAAGGTCAAGAATAGTGAAAATATTTTGTGATACTGTTACTGTGATAGTAAGAAAGATGCTGATTTATAAAAGGAAGTTCAAAAGCTACGTATTTCTACTCTAGCTAAACTCCATGGTGAGATCTGATAAATTGATATCAGTAAAATTAGAGAATGCCTGGGAAGAGATAATGTATAGCCAATTTTAGACAGAGCCACAACTGTGTATAAATTATGCAATTTTCTATGCATAGAAGGACTTTTCTATGCATTTTTGGCATAGAATATTATGAGGTTCAAATTGAGTTTTCCTTAATAAAATATTTATATTATTGCTGCCATATCCAAAAAAGTCCACCAATGTTAATAACTGATGATTCCACTCATGCAGAAGATAAGGAAGAGAAAAAAACAATTACCAGGAAAAGAAAGTGTTTTTGTACTTTTTTCTTCCTTCTCCTGTGGGTAGGAATCAACAGTCAATGAGCCACAAATTTCTATTTCGCAGTTGTTCATTTACTCATTCACAAACTCTGTGTCATGGAACAAGCCGGAACAAGATCCATGCAAAAGATATAAATGGCCCTTTCTCTCTTAGACTTCTAGAATAACCAAATTAAATTGGTAATTACAATGGAATCATTACTGCTATCTAAAAACTGGTGATTGTTCTGCGATAATGAAGAATGCACACCTAATTTAAAAGTAGGAAGTTAGAGAAGACCCTCAAGAGAGACACAAGATTCTCCCGTGTCAACAGATACCCTGGGATAGGATTCCAAGAGTCTAAACATGGTTGTAGAAAAACTGTAATCCATCTCTAATTAAAATTAGCATTTCTTTAACTTTTCAAGGTAGCTGTTCTATATCACCTTGATTGTGGTGATGGTTTCTCGGCTGTATGAATATGTTCAATCTCCTCAAACTGTATACATTAAATATGTGCAGTTTTCTGTATATCAATTATACTTCAATAAAGCTGTTAAAATTAGCATTTCCTTAAATTATGAATATAGACATACATCATGGCAGTATTAGCAGTGTCAGGGACATTAATACCAGTCACTTAAAATTATGATAGTTAATAAATTTGCCTCTAGATCTTATTTGATAACTTAATAAAAGACATATAATTATGTAACATATTTTTAATATTTTGAAAATTATATTTCAATATCACCAGCTTATTTGTAATCCTATGTCTCTTACTTTATGTATGCAAGAACATTATTCTGAGAAGGGGTCCATAGGCTTCACCAGACTATCAAAGATATCCTTGCATGAAAAAGCCTAAGAATCTCTGTATTACACCAGACAATTTCATAAGCAAATGTGGACGCAGACAGAAAAAGTGATCCAGGAAGAGACAGCATTGTATTAAAAACAAACAGAAAAACCAAATACATGGCCTAGAGAAGAGAGAACATCATCCAACTGAAGAACACAGAACAATTCAGGAAAGTCTGTAAGTTTTGGCTGGTTGAGTAGGTGTAATGATGGCTGGTAAGAGATACAACAGGCAAGATAAACAGGGGCAAGATCATTTTGAATGATCTTGTAAGAAATGCTGAAATAATGATAAATCATTGGTCATTTATAAGCAGAAGAGAAATGTGCCCAGTCTTCCATTTAGCTATATCTCGTGCTTATTTCTCACTTCATTAAAATTATAAAAAAGGAAGCCATAAGTGTTATTTACTGGGTTCCTTAAATCCCAATGTTTGGTTGTAAAACAGTTGAGAGAGTTAGGGAATTGTGAGACAAAAAAAGTTGTAGGAGACACATTTATTGTTATTATTTTTAAAAATGAAAAGAATCAAATATATCTGTAAACTGGGAGAAGATTGCCCCAGTGACTGAAAACAGATCAGAGAGATGGAGTAACCATCTCCACTGGATGTGGGAGCAGTTAAGCTCATGAACACAGATGGAGAAAGTGGTAGAAAACTTGAAGGGCTCTTAGCATTAGCAGAACCACTTACAACTATGGTCCTTGAATCTGGACACATAGCTTAATTCATATGCAACGATGGCCAATCTTGAGAACTTGATCACCCAAGTAAGTGTGATTTATCATAATGATAAGGATATTGGGGTTCACTTCTCCTCTGCCCCTTTCAACTTATGTCACTACTTCTTTTCTAGTTCATGAAACAATTTTATACAAAAGTTACGCCAGATAAGAATAAACTGATTTATCTTGAATAGAGGTCTAATATTCTTTGTTAAAAACTAGATTGGCAAAAATGGGCAGAAGACCTAAATAGACATTTCTCCAAAGAAGACATACAGATGGCCAATAGGCACATGAAAAGATGCTCAACATCGCTAATTATTAGAGAAATGCAAATCAAAACTACAATGAGGTACCATCTCACACCAGTCAGAATGGCCATCATTAAAAAGTCTACAAACAATAAATGCTGGAGAGGGTGTGGAGAACAGGAAACCCTCCTACACTGTTGGTGGGAATTTAAGTTGGTGCAGCCACTGTGGAAAATAGTATGGAGGTTCCTCAGAAAACTAAAATTAGAATTACCATATGATCCAGCAATCCCATTCCTGGGCATATGTCCAGGGAAAACTATAATTCAAAAGATACGTGCATCCCTATGTTCACAGCAGCACTATTCACAATAGCTAAGACATGGAAGCAACCTAAATGTCCATCAACAGATGAATGGATAAAGAAGATGTGGTATGTATATACAATGGAATACTACTCAGCCATAAAAAAGAATGAAATAATGCCATTTGCAGCAACATGGATGCAACTAGAGATTATCATACTAAGTGAAGTAAGTCAGAAAGAGGACAAATACCATATGATATCACTTATATGTGGAATCTAAAATATGACACAAGTGAACCTATCTATGAAACAGAAACAGAATCACAGACATAGAGAACAGACTGGTGGGTGCCAAGGGGGAGGGGGTTGGGGGAGGGATGGAGTGGGAGGTTGGGGTTAGCAGATGTAGGCTTTTATATATAGAATCGATAAACAACAAGGTCCTACTGTATAGCACAGAGAACTATATTCAATATCCTATGATGAATCATAATGGGAAAGAACATTAAAAAAAGAATGTATATATATGTATAACTGAATCACTTTGCTGTACAGCAGTAGTTAACATGGCATTATGGATCAACTATATTTCAATAAAAATAAATAAATAAAATGCAAACACACACACACACACAAACTGGATTGGACAAGTAAGAATGGAACTCTTAAGTCTTAGAGCATGTACTCTTAATATGATGAATTCTGTGTATGATCCAAATATACTCTGAAATTTCTTGTAAAATGTGCATGTGTATTTTTCAAAACAAAGATTTTATAATGCACTGGATGTTGAAAGATATCTGTGACCTTTAAGAATGTTAGAACCACCAGAACCTGAAACAAGCTTTTGGCATGTGGACTAGCCATACCCTTTAAACCATACTATACTTCTTAGTTCTACAGAGTCAGGCAGAAGGCACTTTCGGCCCTCATGTAGATCATCAAAAAGTCTCTTTCCCATCCCTCAAAATTAAATCATCCTCTCCCTTCAGATACCCTAGGCAGAACACATATTTATTACTGAATTCAGAGGTTATAATCCCAAATTTCATATGTTCAGAACTGAAGAGAAATGAATAAAACACCATTAGACAGTATTTCTGCCCATGTGGAGACACTTTGTTCAACCTCCATGTCTGCCCTTTTCTATGTTCCTCTCTTTTACTTTTAGTGTATCCGATGCCTACTTTCTTACATCAGTAAGAATTTGGGATATGGGTAGGGGAAGAATGTGTGAAATCAATTAACATTATAAACACCTACTATTTACTCGCCCTAATTTTTCTTCCCTGGCTACCACAGGTAGATATTACTTAGGGATCACGTCTACAACCTCTTATTCACCTCAATTAATGATCCAAGTCTTAATTGGGCAGAAATTATTTTTTTCAACATAATCTTATAATTTGGTGGAATATGTAATAAGTCTGATGACTCAACCAAACAATTTGTCCCTACTTCGTCTTTGCAAGTTTTTGCTGAAGACTAGAATCAGGATCTGATAAAGCGGTTTCTAACCCATGACTTCCACTTAGTCCTGTGGGACTTCCTAACTCCAAGCACTGAAAGTCTATTCCCTAAGCCTGAGTGTTAACCTGCGTGCTTTTCTTCAGTGTTCCATCAGTGTCTCTGTTCCCAAGTCACCATAACCATGTGAAGCAAGGTGTTATTTACTATTATTTATTCTACTTAAATTCTGGGATAGTCTTGAACATAAAGTGGCATGAATGAAGAAAAAAAATCATCAGATATTAAATTCGGAAAACAACGAATATATCCAGTCCTGTGCTGGGAAATGTTTAACAATAGGCTCTAAAAACACAAGAAAAGCTCTGATCTGTAACATACTCCTTCCATGGCTAATATCAAGTTATTAAGTGGGATCCTTGAACATGAATTGGGAAGAGATGTACAAAACCAGCTCTCCTGAGCTGCTACAGGCTGGCTCCAACACAGCACTGGATGCCTTATACACATCAGGCGAAACAGAACAAACCAACAATAAAATTGTAAAAAATTTCCATTTATCTTGATAGCCTTCCCATCACCCCTTTTTCAATATACCTTTCTAAAATGTCAAAAACCCAGGTCCTGTCTTGGAGATTTTATATATATGTATGTGGAAACATATTTATATATATATATATATATATATATATAAAGTTAAGAAAGGTACATATTCTATAAAATTACATGGAAATAAATATATTTCCTTGTTATAGAATTATATTAATTAAACTACATTTTACCAAAGTTTACTTTCTATCAAGTTGCTATATATATAATTGTAATTAAGAATATTTTAACAGAAAAAGCAAAAAAAACTATGAATAAATTGAGGGAAGAAAGTTTAACAATATCACTTAAAATTTAAAGAAATGGAAAGTAAAAAGAATGTCTTTCAAAGACATTCACCATTTTTTCTTGGACTTTTAGGGTAATATCATTATATGAAGGGAAATATGGGACAGTTGCAAACTTGAAGAACATCACACATTCAAATTATTATTAGGGCTGTGAGATTTTTTTAAAAGTCTCTTTACCTTGTTTCCTTTCAGAGTTAAAATCATATAAATTAATCAAATTAATATTTCAAAAACAAGAAAAGGAATATTTTTGAATGCAGCAACAAAGAGGAACTAGCATGATGGCAAATTCTGAATTTTAGGAAAAGTTTGACCCTAGACCTGTATTCCAGGATACATTTTTTAAAAAATTATTTATATCCTGATAAAAATAACAGTGTGTACATTTTACAATGGCTTAAAAAGAAAAATTATACTGTTTATATACATATAAAGTATATCTGTCATCAGATACATTAATAATAGTTTCACTGGAGTAACAGATAACATTATGTTTCTAGGAAATGTCAATAGTATAAGGCGTATTTGAACCTTTTTACTTCCTAGACCTCACTTTTCAACGGAGAAAACGAAGGTTTCTAAGTGTTAAATAACTTACTCATGGTCACCAGGACTCCACAAACTCTCAGTGGAACAACAGTTGCAAGTTCTTCATTTTTGGTAAGATGGAAAAGCATTTGCCAGCCAGTGGTATTTTGGCAAATGTTTTTTAAGTAGCTGGTATTGTACATACTGTAATGTATAAACATATTAAGATAAATTTTAATTTGTGGGTTTTATTTATTCTAGAGATGATAAGAAACATTAATCAACTTGTTAATATATGAACTTATATGTCAAGATATATTATTCAACCCTTAACTTATTTCTGATGTGCTCTATAAAATATAGTGAAATATATATAAATATAGGGAAATATATTCATTAGTATATAAATACAGTGAAAATATATCTTTCCTAAGTAAAATATAGTGAAAATATATTTTTTTCCTTTTTATAGATAACATGGATAACATACCTCCTTTGGTGCTCCCAAAGCTGACATGTCGATAGAAACTATATCATGTATACACACACACACATACACACATTTTTGCATTTATCACTGTCAAATTGTGCTTTGCTGACACATCTATGAGTATTAATGTACTTGTACAAATATTTGTAAAATAGACACAATATGTGTTTTTGCCTTGAAAATGAAGTAACTTGATTCATCTAGATATTTCAACTTTAATAAAGAGAGAAAAGTTAAATTATACTTTATAAGAAGGAATCATAGTGACATTACCCAAGAATTATGCTTGTATTATTTGTTGGCATACTACTTTGTGGTAAAGCATAAATTAAGTGACTAACTGAATAGGTCAGAGCTAGATGCTTTTGATATTATTCTGCTAACAATAGCAATGACTTCAATATATGAGAAACATCACTGACATTGTCCTCCATTAATTGATTTCCATAATTAAAATTCCTCAAGGGTAGTGGGGAATGCATATTATGAACACAATTATGTACTATATCACTTACTCTTCAGTAAATGAGATATATTCCTTACCATTGATTTTGGAATTGTAAGCTACCTCTCATTTTCAAGGTATCTACATTTTAACTTGAGGATAAAGAAAAAGCATGGATTTTTAAATTCCATATAATAATGTACACAATAATATGACCCTTTTGAAAGCAATTTTAATTAACATAGTTTCAGCATTTTTTCAAAGTTTTTAGTTTTGTTTTACTTATTTATTTATTTATCCTCCAGAGAGGAGATAACTAGTTATAAGCCACATTATTTTGCTGTATAGTCCTTAACTGGGGATGTTGTGTATTGCATGCAAGCCTCAGAATTGTACTATTTCTGTTAGACTATTGAATAGTGATATGTATATTGATTGGTACTTTGGAGTGAGATTCCAAATAATTAGGAAAATTACAATGATTGTGGCACTACAATAATAATTTTTAATTTGGAAAATAAAAGAATTCCCAGGCTCATAAACATAGTTGACACACACACACTCATGCACACACGCACACACACACACACACACACAGACACTCACAAGGCCAAGTCATTCTCTTTTTTAAATAATGAAGACAAGTTTAATTTTGATTAGAGCTAATTAAAAGAGGTTTCAGGAAGAGCTCTTCCCCAAATTTCATTACATGGTTTAATAAGACACAATACAATTTCAAAGCAGTGATGAGAGAGGAAGACCTGTTTCTAGTTTTCCCTTACTTGATTACTCTTGAAATTCTCTAGATCTGTGCTGCCATTATTGTAGCCATTAGCCACATGTGGCTATCAAGCTTTGGAAAGATGCCTAGATCAAATTGAGATGTGTGCAGTAAGTGTAAAATACATACTAGATTTCAAAGACTTAGCATGAATAAAAGAATGTAAAATATTTCATTAATATTGTATATAGATTTATGATGAAATAATATATTGGCTATGTTGGGCTAAGTGAATATATGATGATTAATTTCCCTTTTGTGGCAGAAACACATCAATGATTATAACAACATGTGAAAACAATGATGAGATATGCTAGGAAAATACGGAAACTCTCCACTAGAAATTATCTACGTGCCATAACAATGAGACTGTCTCAGCTTACAATTCATCCTCTACCCAAGATCATAGAGGAAAGACTCCTCCTAATTGTCTTATTACTTCAGTCAGCCTGAAATTCACATTCAGTTTTACATCCTCCCAACACAACAACCCTACTCTCAATGTCCCCCACTCCTACTATAACTTTCCTTCCTTAGTTTCCAGGATATCACAATTTCTTCATTTTTCTCTTACCTCACTGACCACAACTTAAAGTCTCCTTTTCTGACTCCTCCTATTATCCTTACACTCTTAACACAGATGTACTCTGGGTGTCTGTTTCATCCTCTTCTCTTTTCCATATACACTCCCTTGTTGATCTCTTCTACTTAAATGGCTTTCAAATTCATCTATATGCCCTTGGTTCTCAGATTGTTATCTTCAGCCTGAATTTCTTTTCTGAACTCTAGTAACATATATCCGAATGCCAATTTGTTATCTCCACTTGGATATCTAATATATACCTCAAAACTTACATACCCCTAACTGAAAAATTCTATATCCCACATACCTCCAACTTTCTTCACTCACAGATTTCCCCTTTGCTCGTGTCAGTTGCATCCTTTTACCTACTCAGACCAGTAATTTTTGAGTCATCCTCCACTCTATTTCTCTCACGACTTCCATACAACTAGTCAGAAAATTCTGTTGCTCTACCTCCAAAATATATCTAGTATCCACCATTTCTCATAATTCCCATTGACATTATTTCATTCCAAGCTACCATCATCTGTTGCCTGGATGACTGAAGGAGCTTCCTAACCTGTCTCCCTGCTTCCACCCTTGCTCTCCTCCAGTCTATTTACATTATAAAAGCCGGAATAATCCATTACAAGTAAGTGAGATCAAATAATTAATTTTCCCCAAAGCCCTCAACTCCCCATTTCACACAGTGTTCAAGTCAAAATCCTTAGCACGACCCAAAAAGACCCTTCATGATCTGGATACCCTCTCCCATGTTGCTCCTCTGACTTTATCTTCATTTCCTACTGTTGTCACCTAACTCAACACTCTAAGGCGAGGTACACCTGTGCAAATTCCTTGACGTTCTGTGTTAAAATTAAAAAACTTTCCTCTCTTCTATTTCTCTCTTTGAAGGAAAAAATCCTAGTTCTTAAACTGGCATTTAAAGATCTCAGTTTCATCATTTTAGACTTATCTCCTTAAAATCTCCAGACCTATCTATCCATTGTCTCCAAAACACATCATGGTCTTCCCCACTCCTGTCCTAATACTCATGCTGTTCTCCCACTTCCTGTGCATCACTCTCTGTTTGTTGCAGTCTAGCCCTTTGTCAATGTTCAGGTGAACACGTGTCTCTTATCTCAGGATTTTTCTCATCAGCAAAGCACATGCCATTCTCACTTGTCCAAAGTCCAATAATTATTAATATCTCTACTTATCATCAACTATGAATTATACTGCTTTTACTATTTGCTTCTTGCCTTGATATCTAGATTATAAATTCTCAAGAGCAAATCCCTAAAGTAATAAGCATTTTATATTGACTTACTCATTAAAGAGTTTCACATTATACTTTTCATTGACTAATTAGCTTAGCTGTTGACACTCCATATCTTCAGAAATACTTTTCCATACAATAAAGCATAGGTAAGAAAACATACTACATTTTTTCTTTTATTTTTATGACCAAACTTGGAGCATGATTAAGAAAGGTGAACCAGAAGACTTTACATTCATATTGCAAATAGAAGGATTTATACTAAAATTAAACAAAAATAGTTAAGGCATTTTGATGGCTTGAAAAACTCTCATAATAATAGTTAAAATTTCAGAGATTTTATATATCATAAGTACTTTACATCCTTATTTTTGCTTAATCCTCATAACACATGCTTATTTTTACCTGTTTTGGAAACGATGAGACTGAATCTTAGGCACAGTAAATAACTTGTGCAAGGTAAAAAGCTCACAAGTGATATAGGAGGGAATTAAATCAAGGCTGCCTTATTCACACACAGTCACACGTAAACACATTCAGAGTGAAGACTCATTAAAATATATTACATCCAAATCTGACTTTACAGATGTAGAAACTGACTCATAGGTTAAATGTCTTGACAAAGTCATACAGGTACTAAGTGAACAACTAAGATGAGACTAGGAAGCTAGTAGCTCTAAGCATGCTCTATTTCAGTAGGCAGATACCAGTCTTTGAGTTAATGCCTGAAGGCTAGTTGTATTTGCTATAGGTAGCTTAAATAATATATTTGTATTTGCAAAATTCTTCAGTGTTCACTAGTAAACCAACTTCACAGATGTAGGTAAATATACTAGTATCTAGTATACTAGATAACTCTTTTTTTAAGTGAGCAAAGAATCAAGGTGAGTTAAAATTTATATATATATATATACACACACATACATAGAGACAGAGACAGATGTACTTCCTGTGTTTCTCAAGAGGAGATTGCACCATCCTAGGTACCTTCCATTGCAGATCTACCAAAGAGTATGTCTTGACTTTTTTCACTAACTCAGATGTTCTCTTCTTTTCCCCTAATGCCTACATTAGAAATTCATTTGACATTTGCAGGTATTCATAAGGGAATTCTAGTTACTTCCTACACATACCTGTTCTGATATAGCCAAAAACCATTTGGTGACATTATCAACTCATTAAAGTGAGAGATGTGACAGAAAGAGCACATTTCACATGGAATAAATATAAAAGCGTCAACCACTTGAATGGAAAAAAAATCCATCTGGCTGATTTCTCTTTGAAAAATGAGCTGTGTATTAAACTCCTTCCTTAATACATGACAGCCAATTAATCTCAAAATGGGGAGTAGCATATAGCATTCAATTTAATTAAAACCAATATTAATTAAGCATCTACTATATGTAACACATGTGCTAGATTAGAGAAAAATTATTTAGAAGAATAAAAGATAGTCACTTCCCTTAAGGGTGCTTGTCTTCTAAAAGGAAAGGAGTAGTTAATGGGGAATTACATAAAAATGCATGCCAAAGAAATTCAAGATAAAATGAATAGCTTTCATATTATAGAATGAGAATCAATCATTAGATCATTGAGGAGGAAATGAAAAAGATGCAAAGGTGCTTTAGGTGACCCTTAAAGGAACAGACCAAAACATTTAGCATATTATCTACTATTATCATCTGCCTAGAACATATTTTGTTTTGCACGTTGTGAAAAAATGAATGTATCATATCTAACATAAAATACTGAGTACTTAATATTACCTATTCCACTGTTGTTGATTACATGCTTATAAAACAGAAACCATTTTCTATTTTCTGGTAAAGAATACTATTGATACACATAGCAGCCTACTTGCAAGATATTTGTCAAACCCTGGCAATGAATATTTATGAAACTTAACTTATCCCCAAATATTTCAAGCATTTAGATAACAATTTGACCAATACTGCACCTCTAATGTATCTTCATTTGTAAGACATCTCTTAATTCTCTTCACCAAAGAATTCTGAAAGAACTGAGGTAGTGATTCCAAACCAGATCATACAGATTACCTGGCTGAAAGATATATCACATAGCTCACTGAAAATTTTCTAATATTGCCCTTGCACATTGGCCAAATATACTTAATGACTCTAGTAAATGGACGTTCAAAAATAAACTCATTCCTTCTCATGAATGTATTAACATGATATGCCACAAATGATTATTCTTTTAAAGCAGATGGTACATTTTCAGCAACAATTATTGAAGAGTAGATAACTTTTAAACTAATTTCTACCACCTACCATCATGTTTCATTTGACAGTCTGTCCTCTTCAATTCTAAGATTCCCATCTTTTGTGAGTGGAGAACTTTCTTAATGTGTTTTAGAGAAATTCAAAAACTTTGCTATTATACCAACTCCATCTAAAATTTGCAAGTGTGAAGCTACTTCTTCAAACCAGAAACAGAAATCTCCCATAATTCCTGGCCATTTGAGGGAGATTCCACAGGAGGAAAGGCACCAAAATTAAGATAAGTTACTTAATGGACCAAAATATGTGTTCAAATTCATCACAGATACCATATATAGTAGTACGGGAGTTTTCAACAATAGATTAAACCATCTAAACAATTTGTTTATGTTTTCTGTGGGAAAAATATAATATTTTATTAGTATTTCAAGGTTGTTTTACTCCTTTAAAGGAGCAATTAAAATGATACTTATTATGTTTATATTTATGACAGCCCTATATTTTGCAAGAGAATAAAAACTAAGGAAAGATGGGTTTCCAGCTTCCTCTAAGAATCGTCAGGATTCTAGTTAGCACTGGGTACTCATATGGTAACCCTAATTTATTGCTTATTTGCCCAGAGTAAAGTTAATTCCATAATAACTGTACTTAAAAAGGGGGGGGGTATTTTTGACCTAACATCATCATTTCTAAGCCATTAACCACAGATTCATTGTCCTCATGAAAATACAAATAAGCACTCTAGTGTCACATTAAATGGGAGCAAATCACAGGAATAGTATATTTAATTTTAAACGAGAGAAGTCTACTTAAATATTTTCTCTGTCTTAGTATACTAGAATTTCTTCGAGTAAAAAAAAAAAAACAGTATTTAAGATTCCCCTTAGAAAATTACTCCCTCTTTTAATATTATTAAACTGACTTTAGGCTGTGATAGAGATATAGGTGATATAGCTCAATAGACTTGACACTGTAAGTGACACAATTGATGGACTCAAATGGAGTTTGTACTATTGGGGTGGCCAAAAAGTTCGTTCGGGATTTTCTGTAAGATGGTATGGAAAAACTCGAATGACCTTTTGGCCAACCCGTACATTCCCCTGATATTCCTTCTGACTTTGTGACTAAAGATCATAACAAGTGGTAATTTTCAAGATGAGATATAACATTAATATGAAAGTGTTCATCTTAATAAAATCCTTGGAAAAATTCCTTTGATAAACAGAAGAACACACTGGTCACACTTGGTGGCGCAACTCAGTATAGACATTATTATTTTTTTCTGTATGTAAGATATGGATGAACAGTGGTAAAGGTGGGAATATAGGCAAGCTACCCTTAGTACAAGTAGCCACCAATTATAACCAGCTATCCAGCACTTGAAATGTGGATAGTCTGAATTCAGAGGTACTGAGTGTATAATACACACTGGATTTCTCAAAGTATTTAATAATGTAAAATATCTTTCATATATTACATGTATGGTAAAATGATAATATTTTAGATATATTAGGTTAAAAATACATTATTAAAATCACATCATCTGTGTGGTATACACACACACACACACACACACACACACACACACACACACAGTGGAATATTACTCAGCCATAAAAAGAATGAAATAAAGCCATTTGAAGCAACATGGATGGACCTAGAGATTACCATAAGAGTGAAGTCAGACAGAGAAGGACAAATATTTGATATCACTTATATGTGGAATCTTAAAAAATGATACAAATGAACTTATTAACAAAACAGAAACAGACTCACAGACATAGAAAACAAACTTATGGTTACCAAAGGGGAAAGGGCAGGGAGGATAAATCAGGAGTTTGGGATTAGCAGATACAAACTACTATATATAAAACAAACAACAAGGTCCTACAGTATAGCCCAGGGAACTACATTCAATATCTTGTAATAATCTATAATGGAAAAGAATCTGAAAAAGAAACTATCTCTATATCTATCTCTATATCTATCTATCTATACCTGAATCACTTTGCTGTATACCAGAAACTAACACAATGTTGTAAATCAACTACACTTCAATAAAAAAAATAACTTCATCTGTTTCTTTTTTGTTCTTGAATGTGACTACTAGAAAATTGTAAATTGTATATATGGCTCTCATTTGTGACTCTCATTGTATTTCTATTGGGCAGCATTGCCCTACAGCAGGATTTCTTAACCCACAGTAAGGCAACACCGCTGACATTAGGATCTGGTAATTCTTTGATATGGGAGGCTTTCCTGTGCCTTGTAAAATTGAAAGCATCCCTGGCCTCTACCTGTTAGCTGCAAGAGCACTTCCCCCCAAGTTGTAACTATCCAAAAGTCTCCAGACATTGTCAAATATCCTCTGAGGGCAAAATTCCTTCCACCTGAGAACCACTGGTCTGCAGTATCCGAACTACTCTCATATTACTATACCAAGACAAGTCGGCCATACCAAATTTGCAAAAAGAAAAACACAGATATCAGAAATTCAAATGCACTGCATTTGCTGATCTGACATGATTAGCATGAGAATTATTTTTCAAAATATTATTTTCTTTTGGAAACTTGATGTCATTGTGACTGAGAATGTGTTCATAAAACTGAATTCAAACATGTATTGCCTTAACTTAGATATAAAATAAAGACGGTTCACAAAAAACGAAATTAAAATTTCAATATGTAATATTTGTTTTAAAAAAGATCATCTTTTCAAGACATATTATTTTTCATAATGACAAATACATGCTCTAAATGACAATACCAATACCAGTTCAACTTTACATAAACAATATATTAATGTGAATACCTTCTTTCTGTGAATTCCCTGGTTACAACTTTGAATCACATCTGAAGAATGATGGCTTTAAAATTTTTCTAATATAAAATTAAAGTTTATATTTGACTTCATAATCAGTGTTTTACCAGAAAAGGAAAATAATGAAACTGTACATGTTCAATAAAGCTCAAACTCCTTGTTTACTAATCATCCATGTACTAATGTAAAAAGCAGCTCAAAATCCTAAAAACATATATGTTGATTATATTGTTAGGCAAAGAAATCTCTAGTATATTTAGCTCAAGTCAATAGTCCATAGTGATTTTTATCACAGTTCATCTGTAAGCTCTTTCAAATATTTACTATTTCTTTATTGTGTGGTACCACACAAATCAATTACCAACTGAATTAGAGCTTTTATGTAATATTAATGACTGTGTTAATACTCAGTGCTGTTTTCAACTGTGAAAAAGCAATGGGAGTTCTCATGCCTCATTTGTGTTCCATTTGAAGCAAAGGCAATAACCAAATCTTTTTAGCAAGAAAGAAAATAAATTTGCATAATGAAATATAATCATTTTGTATATGTCTCATTTTTATTTTATTTTTTTAAGTTTTATTTTTATTTATTTATTTCATTTGTTTTATTTGTTATTTCTGGCTGCATTGGGTTTTCATTGCTGTGCGGGGTCTTTCTCTAGTTGTGGTGAGTGGGGACTACTCTTCATTGTGGTGCGCAGGCTTCTCATTGTGGTGGCCTCTCTTGTTGCAGAGCACTGGCTCTAGGCGCTCAGGCTTCAGTAGTTGTGGCGCACAGGCTTAGTTGCTCCGTGGCATGTGGAATCTTCCCAGGCAGGGCTCGAACCTGTGTCCCCTGCATTGGCAGGTGGATTCTTAACCACTGCACCACCAGGGGAGCCCCTCATTTTTATTTTAAATTAAAGAAATGTGCATTTGAATTAATAGTATCTGCTCCCAAGGCACAGTAAATTAATAACGTCAAAGTTTTTGGTTTTGTTTTTGTTTTGCTAAGGCTTCATTTAAAAAATGGGGGAAGAGAAGAAAAGGGATGTTCAGATAAAGTGGAATAGCTAAAAGCACAGCTAAGCATTGTGTTCAGTGGGCTTAAATAGCACAATTTTCATTGGGACAACAGAGAATAGAATATAATAGGATAATTTACATTAACATGCTTATTGTCAAGTACATCCTCTCTGAGGATTTTACAACACCTACTCTATCTCTTTTTCTACCACTATAGTCATTTTATACCCTAAGACCATTACTAGCTTGTGATCCATTGAGGGACAAGTCTGTTACTTTGGATCAATGAATAGCCACAAGGTAGCACTGAACCTCTGTGACCCAAGGCTGTGACAGATATGTACAAATAAATCAATAAAATATTCTTCTGGTTAAAACTACTACCTTCCATTTCATAAGACTTATCCATTTCCTACAAATGTAATCTAACTCAATACAAATATTTAACGGTTATTTGAAGGGTGAGATTATTTCCTTGGTATAGACTGTCAAATCCATTTTTAGACTAAAAATAAAAAACAAAGAAAAGTGTAGCTACCTGTTCACTGTCTCCCTGATTCTATGCTTTTTGTTACCATGCCAGATAACATTTCCTTTTGCATATTCATTTGTGCAATGAGACACTTCCAAGGGCCCAGAGCACTCTATTATAACTTGGTGAACACATTTTATATATGTTAATGGGAAATTTTGCAGCCATAACCCAATAATGATGAGAATTGTAATAATTCTGCCACTCTGCCAAAGTAATCTCATTTAGGAGAATACCCTTCTGAAGAAACTACTTAAATAGTAGACACAAAGTAATATGGGATCCAGAAAGGCAAAAACACAAAGTCCCAGGATAGAAAAGAGTCATTTAGACCCTCTCATTAGAAATTCCTAAAGCAGCAAGCAACCACAGATAGGCAGAGTTTCTTTCTCTTCTCTTCTCTCATCCTTCTCCCCTCCATTACTCCTCCTCCCCTCCATTACTCCTCCTGCTCTTCCTCCACCTCTCTGTTTCTCCCCCATACTCTCTCTCTGAAGGAAAATAATAGTCAGCATACTGAAACCCTGAGCAGATCTGGCCCTAGGCAGAACTGTAAAGCAGGAGAAGATTATATGTCATTTCTACTGACATCTTCAGTTTTTCTGTGCTACCCATCCATCCTAGTACCCAGCATCCCCCTGCTACCCACCGTACCTTGGGCTTAATCCTGCCATCTTACTCACTGTTGTTGAAACTACTGCTACAGCACCTACCAGTTCCTCAGGATCTTTCTCATTTATATTAACTCATAGGAAGATATTATGGAGTCATCCCCACTAGTGGCACATTAATTTTTAGATGATCTATTAAAGACAATGATTCAAATGAATAAATTTCTAAAGCTGAACTTAAACAAGAAATGATGCAGACTGGGGACAGAAAGGTTGGATCAAATTTCTAACCCAGTTGTTTACTGTGAACACTGTAGAGACATTTCCTTAATCACATGATGCAGGAAAGTTATCTACTCAAAATTTCATCTCTCAAAGTAAAAGTAGCTAGTGCAGAGAAAATTGATGTGAAAAAGATCATTCTTGTTTACTAACATAAAATATAAAAAAGGGCAGGATATTCATGCAAAGATATTTTGCCCTGGAGAGAGCTACAAAGAAGTGGTATGTTCCAACTGCAAAAATAAATGTCCAGGTAAATTATTTGGGGTTACTCTGGTGAGAGATAAACTCTACTTTTAAAATGAAACAAGAGACCTTCAAGAGGGCGGAAGAGTAAGACGTGGAGATCACCTTCCTCCCTACAAACACATCAGAAATTCATCTACATTTGGCACAACTCCTACAGAACACCTACTGAACGCTGGCAGAAGACCTCAGTCTTCCCAAAAGGCAAGAAACTCCCCACCTACCTGGGTAGGGCAGAAGAAAAAAGGAAAAAACAGGGACAAAAGAATAAGGACGGGACCTGTACCACTGGGAGGGAGCTGTGAAGGAGGAAAAGTTTCCACACACTAGGAAGCCCCTTCACTGGCGGAGATGGCGGGTGGTGGAGGGGAAGCTTTGGAGCCACGGAGGAGAGCGCAGCAACAGGGGTGCAGAGGGCCAAGTGGAGAGATTCCCACACAATCGGTGCCGACCAGCACTCACCAGCCCAAGAGGTTTGTCTGCTCACTTGCTGGGGCAGATGGCATCTGGGAGCTGAGGCTCCGGCTTCGGAGGTCAGATCCCAGGGAGAGGACTGGGGTTGGCTACGTCAACACACCCTGAAGGGGGCTAGTGTGCCACAGCTGGCTGGGAGGGAGTCCGGGAAAAAGTCTGGACCTGGCTAAGAGGCAAGAGACCATTGTTTCAGGGTGCACAAGGAGAGGGGATTCAGAGCACCGCCTTTCCACACACTAGGAAGCCCCTTCACTGGCGGAGATGGCGGGTGGTGGAGGGGAAGCTTTGGAGCCACGGAGGAGAGCGCAGCAACAGGGGTGCAGAGGGCCAAGTGGAGAGATTCCCACACAATCGGTGCCGACCAGCACTCACCAGCCCAAGAGGTTTGTCTGCTCACTTGCTGGGGCAGATGGCATCTGGGAGCTGAGGCTCCGGCTTCGGAGGTCAGATCCCAGGGAGAGGACTGGGGTTGGCTACGTCAACACACCCTGAAGGGGGCTAGTGTGCCACAGCTGGCTGGGAGGGAGTCCGGGAAAAAGTCTGGACCTGGCTAAGAGGCAAGAGACCATTGTTTCAGGGTGCACAAGGAGAGGGGATTCAGAGCACCGCCTAAACGAGCTTCAGAGATGGGCACGAGCTGCAGCTATCAGCTCTGACCCCAGAGATGGGTGTGAAATGCTAATGCTGCTGCGGCAGCCACCAAGAATCCTGTGTGCAAGCACAAGTCACTATCCACACCTACCCTCCTGGGAGCCTGTGCAGCCTGCCACTGCCAGGGTCCCGTGATCCAGGGACAACATCCCTGGGAGGACACACGGCATGCCTCACACTGTTGCAATGTCACGCCAGCCTCTCCCGGCACAGGTTTGCCCCACATTCCGTAGCCCTCCCTCCTCCCGGCCTGAGTGAGCCAGAGCCCCGTAAACAGTTGCTCCTTTAACCCTGTCCTGTCTGAGGGAAGAAGAGACGCCCTCAGGTGACCAACATGCAGAGGTGGGGCCAAATCCAAAGCTGAACCCCAGGAGCTGTGGGAACAAAAAAGAGAAAGGGAAATCTCTCCCAGCAGCCTCAGGAGCAGCGGATTAAATATTCATGATCAACTTGATGTACCCTGCATCTGTGGAATACCTGAATAGACAACGGATCATCCCAAACTTGAGGTGGTGGGATTTGGGAGCAATAGATTTTTTTTTTTTTTTTCCTTTTTCTCTTTTTGTGAGTGTGTATGTGTATGCTTCTTTGTATGATCTTCTTGTCTGTATAGCTTTGCTTTTACCATTTGTCCTAGGGTTCAGTCTGACCGTTTTGGGGGGGGGGGTTATTTGTTTTCTGGGGTATTTTTTCTAGTACAGTTTTTAGCAATTGTTATCATTGGTGGATTTGTTTTTTGCTTTACTCTCTTCTTTTTATGTCTTTCTTTTTTAAATTACTTTTTAATTTTTCATAATTATTTTCTATTTTTATAAATTTATTTTATTTTATTCATTTCTTTCTTTCTTTCTTTCTCTCTCTCTTTCTCTCTTTTTTCTTCTCAGCCGCATGACTGACAGGGTCTTGGTAGTCCAGCTGTGTGTCAGGCCTGAGCCTCTGAGGTGGGAGAGCTGAGTTCAGGACACTGGTCGACCATAGACCTCCTGGCTCCACATAATATCAAACAGCGAAAGCTCTTCCAGAGATCTCAATCCCAATGCTAACACCCAGGTTCACTCAATGACCAGCAGGCTACAGTGCTGGACACCCTATGCCAAACAACTAGCAAGACAGGAACACAACCCCACCCATTAGCAGAGAGGCTGCCTAAAATCATAATATAGTCACAGACACTCCAAAACACACCAACGGGAGCAGTCCTGCCCACCAGAAAGACAAGATCCAGCCTCATCCACCAGAACACAGGCACTAGTCCACTCCACCAGGAAGCTTACACAACTCACTGAACCAACCTTAGCCACTGGGGGCAGACACCAAAAACAATGGGAACTATGAACCTGCAGCCTGTGAAAAGGAGACCCCAAACACAGTA
>NC_041234.1:10930387-10932013 GCF_002837175.3 Physeter macrocephalus
AATGAAAGTAAAAATTCTCTAGAAGGAATCAATAGCAGAATAACTAAGGCAGAAGAATGGATAAGTGACCTGGAAGATAAAATAGTGGAAATAACTACTGCAGAGCAGAATAAAGAATGAAAAGAATTGAGGACAGTCTTAGAGGCCTCTGGGACAACATTAAATGCACGAATATTCGAATTATAGGGGTCCCAGAAGAAGAAGAGAAAAAGAAAGGGACAGAGAAAATATTAGAAGAGATTATACATGAAAACTTCCCTAATATGGGAAAGGAAATAGTTAATCAAGTCCAGGAAGCGCAGAGAGTCCCATACAGGATAAATCCAAGGAGAAACACAGCAAGACACATATTAATCAAACTATCAAGAATTAAATACAAAGAAAAAATATTAAAAGCCGCAAGGGAAAAACAATAAATAATATACAAGGGAATCCCCATAAGGTTAACAGCTGATCTTTCAGCAGAAACTCTGCAAGCCAGAAGGGAGTGGCAGGACATATTTAAAGTGATGAAAGGGAAAAACCAAGAACCAAGATTACTCTACCCAGCAAGGATCTCACTCAGATTTGATGGAGAAATTAAAACCTTTACAGACAAGCAAAAGCTAAGAGAATTCGGCACCACCAAACCAGCTTTATACCAAATGCTAAAGGAACTTCTCTAGGCAGGAAACACAAGAGGAGGAAAAGACCTACAATAACGAACCCAAAACAATTAAGAAAATGGTACTAGGAATATACATATCGATAATTACCTTAAATGTAAATGGATTAAATGTTCCAACCAAAAGACATAGACTGGCTGAACGGATACAAAAACAAGACCTGTATATATGCTATCTACAAGAGACACACTTCAGACCTAGGGACACATACAGACTGAAAGTGAGGGGATGGAAAACGATATTCCATGCAAATGGAAATCAAAAGAAAGCTGGAGTAGCAATTCTCCTATCAGACAAAACAGACTTTAAAATAAAGACTATTACAAGAGACAAAGAAGGACACTACATGATGATCACAGGATCAATTCAACAAGAAGGTATAACAATTGTAAATATTTATGCATCCAACATAGGAGCACCTCAATACAGAAGGCAAATGCTAACAGCCACGAAAGGGGAAACTGAGAGTAACACAATCAGAGTAGCGGACTTTAACACCCCACTTTCACCAATGGACAGATCATCTAAAATGAAAATAAACAAGGAAACACAAGCTTTAAATGATACATTAAACATATCACTTTTAATTGATATTTATAGGACATTCCATGCAAAACCAAAAGAGTACACTTTCTTCTCAAGTGCTCATGGAACATTCTTCAGGATAGATCCTATCTTGGGTCACAAATCAAGACTTGGTAAATTTAAGAAAACTGAAATCCTATCAAGTATCCTATCTGACCACAATGCTATGAGACTAGATAACAATTACAGAAAAAAAAACCAGAAAAAATACAAACACATGGAGGCTAAAGAACATGCTACTCAATAACTAAGAGATCACTGAAGAAATCAAAAAGGAAATTAAAAAAATACCTAGAAACAAATGACAATGAAAACACGAAGACCCAAAACCTATGGGATGCAGCAAAAGCAGTTCTAAGAGGGAAGTTTATAGCAA
>NC_041234.1:10932054-10977110 GCF_002837175.3 Physeter macrocephalus
TTGTTCTTTGAGAAGATAAACAAAATTGATAAACCATTAGCCAGACTCATCAAGAAAAAAAGGGAGAAGACTCAAATAAATAGAATTAGAAATGAAAAGGAGAGGTAACAACTGACACTGCTGAAATACAACGGATCATGAGCGATTACTACAAGGAACTATATGCCAAAAAAATTGACAACCTGAAAGAAATGGACAAATTCTTAGAAAAGCTCAACCTTCTGAGACTGAACCAGGAAGAAATAGAAAATATGAACAGACCAATCACAAGTAATGAAATTGAAAGTGTGATTAAAAATCTTTAAACAAACAAAAGTCCAGGACCAGATGGCTTCACAGGAAAATTCTATCAAACATTTAGAGTAGAGCAAACACCTATCCTTCTCAAACTCTTCCAAAATATAGCAGAGGGAGGCACACTCCCAAATTCATTCTACGAGACCACCATCACCCTGATACCAAAACCAGCCAAAGATGTCACAAAGAAAGAACACTACAGGCTAATATCACTGATGAACATAGATGCAAAAATCCTCAACAAAATACTAGCAAACAGAATTCAACAGCACATTAAAAGGATCATACACCCTGATCAAGTGGGGTTTATCCCAGGAGTGCAAGGATTCTTCAATATATGAAAATCAATCAATGTAATACAACATATTAACAAACTGAAGGATAAAAGCCATATGATCATCTCAATAGACCCACAAAAAGCTTCTGACAAAATTCAACACACATATATGATAACAACTCTCCAGAAAGTAGGCATAGAGGGAACCTACCTCAACATAATAAAGGCCATATATGACAAACCCACAGCCAACATCGTTCTCAATGGTGAAAAACTAAAACCATTTCAACTAAGATCAGGAACAAGACAAGGTTGCCCACTCTCATCACTATTATTCAGCATAGTTTTGGAAGTTTTAGCCACAGCAATGAGAGAAGGAAAAGAAATAAAAGAAATCTAAATTGGAAAAGAAGAAGTAAAGCTGTCACTGTTTGCAGATGACATGATACTATACATAGAGAAACCTAAAGATGCCACCAGAAAACTACTAGAGCTAATCAATGAACTTGGTAAAGTATCAGGATACAAAATTAACGCACAGAAATCTCTTGCATTCCTTTACACTAATGATGAAAAATCTGAAAGAGAAATTAAGGAAACACTCCCATTTACCAATGCAACAAAAAGAATAAAATATCTAGGAACACCTAGGAAAAAACCTACCTAAGGAGACAAAAGACCTCTATGCAGAAAATTATAAGACACTGATGAAAGAAATTAAAGATGATAGAAACAGATGGAGAGATATACCGTGTTCTTGGACTGGAAGAATCAACATTGTGAAAATGACTCTACAACCCAAAGCAATCTACAGATTCAATGAAATCCCTATCAAACTACCAATGGCATTTTTCACAGAACTAGAACAAAAAATTTCCCAATTTGAATGGAAATACAAAAGACCCTGAATACCAAAGCAATATTTTGAAAGAAAAACAGAGCAGGAGGAATCAGGCTCCTTGGCTTCAGACTATACTACAAAGCCACAGTAATCAAGACATTATGGTAGTGGCACAAAAACAGAAATACAGAAAAATGGAACAGGATAGAAAGCCCAGAGAGAAACCCAGGCACACATGGTCACCTTAGTTTTGATATAGGGGGCAAGAATATACAATGGAGAACAGACAGCCTCTTCAATAAGTGATGCTGGGAAAACTGGACACCTACATCAAAAAGAATGCAATTAGAATAGCGGCTGGGCCCGTGAGCCATGGCCGCTGAGCCTGCGCGTCCGGAGCCTGTGCTCCGCAGCGGGACAGGCCACGACAGTGAGAGGCCCGTGTACCGTCAAAAAAAAAAAAAAAAAAAAAATGGGACCTAATGAAACTTAAAAGCTTTTGCACAGCAAAGGAAACCATAAACAAGACGAAAAGACAACCCTCAGAATGGGAGAAGATATTTGCAAATGAAGCAACTGACAAAGGGTTAATTTCCAAATATAGAAGCAGGTCATGCAGCTCAATACCCAAAACACAAACAATCCAATCCAAACATGGGCAGAAGACCTAAATAGACATTTCTCCAAAGAAGATATACAGATTGCCAACAAACACATGAAAGAATGCTCAACATCACTAATCATTAGAGAAATGCAAATCAAAACTACAATGAGGTATCACCTCCCACAAGTCAAAATGACCATGATCAAAAAGTCTACAGACAATAAATGCTGGAGAGGGTGTGGAAAAAAGGGAACCCTCTTGCACTGTTGGTGGGAATGTAAATTGATACAGCCACTATGTAGAACAGTATGGAGGTTCCTTAAAAAACTAAAAATAGAACTACTATATGACCCAGCAATCCCACTCCTGGGCATATACTCTGAAAAAACCATAATTCAAAAAGAGCCATGTACCACAATATTCATTGCAGCTCTATTTACAATAGCCAAGACATGGAAGCAACCTAAGTGTCCATTGACAGATGAATGGATAAAGAAGATGTGGCACATATATACAATGGAATATTACTACGCCATAAAAAGAAATGAAATTGAGTTATTTGTAGTGAGGTGGGTGGACCTAGTGTCTGTCACACAGAGTGAAGGAAGTCAGAAAGAGAAAAACAAATACCATATGCTAACACATATATATGGAATCTAAAAATTAAAAAAAAGGATGCTTATGAAGAACCTAGGGGCAGGATAGGAATAAAGTTGCAGACCTCCAGAATGGACTTGAGGACATGGAGAGGTGAAAGGATAAGCTGGGACCAAGTGTTAGAGTGGCATGGACTTATACATACTACCAAATGTAAAACAGATAGCTAGTGGGAAACAGCCGCATAGCACAGGGAGATCAGCTCGGTGCTTTGTGACCTCCTAGATGGGTGGGATAAGGAGGGTGGGAGGGAGGCTGAAGAGGCAGGAGGTATGGGGATATATGTATATGTATAGCTGATTCACTTTGCTATAAAGCAGAAACTAACACACCATTGTAAAGCAATTATACTCCAATAAAGATGTTAAAAAGATAAAAATAAAACAAAAGCTGAACTGAATGGTTTATGGTCTTCTGTGCCCTTCACAGGTGATATATATGTGAAAAGTAGCATAAAAGCTCAGGACAAGAAACAGTGAATACAACGTTTTGTAAAACTGGTTTCTTAATATGCTTCTCGGTCTGCAGGAACCTTAATACACCTTTTCAGTTGGATGATGTTCTAGATCCTGGTGTCTGAAGAAATACCCAAATGGTATACCACTGGAAAAGAATTCCATTTTAAAACTGAGAATACCTAGAGATTTTCGTACTGAGTCAAGTAAATCAGAAAGAAAAAGACAAATATCATATGATATTGCTTATATGTGGAATCTAAAGAAATGTTACAAATGAACCTATTCACAAAACAGAAATTGAGTCACGGATGTACAAAACAAACTTGTGGTTACCAGGGGGTAAGGGGGGGCGAGGGATAAATTGGGAGATTGGGATTGACATACACCCACTACTATATATAGAATAGATAACTAATAAGAACCTACTGAATAGCACGGGGAACTCTATTCAACACTCTGTAATGACCTATATGGGAATAGAATCTAAAAAAGAGTGGATATATGTGTATGTATAACTGATTCACTTTGAAGTACAGCAGAAACTAACACAGTAAATCAACTAGATTCCAAAAAAATTAAAAAACAAAAACCAATCCAATTAAAAATGAGCTAAACATTTAACAGACAAAATCAATGAAGATATATATGTATCAAATAAGATATATATGTATCAAATAAGCATGTAAAAAAGTATCAACATTGTGATTTATTATATAACACAGACATTGAGGATAAATATCCAGGGAAATACTTACATATCTGTATAATTATTTTTCCTATAAAAATAAATACGAGTATTTACTCATTAAATGTTTACATTAAGTACACGTTTTTTCAGAAATTTTAAAGGTATGTATCAACCCTTGGTGACTACATATCAGAAAACTTTTTCTGTAAGGGGTCAGAGAATATTTTAGGCTCTATAAGAAATATCGTTTCTGCTGTAACTTGTCAACTCTGCCATTATGTTGTGAAATCTGTCACAGACAATACAGAGATAAATGGGTGTGTCTGTGTTCCACTAAAATTTTATTAACACAAACTGGTGCAAGGGTCAGATTTGACCCACTGGCCAGGGTTTGCTGACATCTGCCCTATATTATGTTTTCAGATAAAATTCTTTTTCCTTGAGTACAGATTTATTTCTTTTGGAACACTGGTTCCAGCAGTACTGTGGAATGCTGCAGCAGGACTCCTATTTTAACTTCCAAACCCTCTTCAATAAAGAGTCAAGAACTTCCTCTAGGAAAAATGAAGAGAAATGGTTCCTTTTATTATTTTCCCTTTTCCCCCCACCCTTGCAACTTTGCATAGAAAAGACTATCTTTTATCATGATCTTTCTAGTAAATGAAGGGAATTTTCAGTCTCTACACTTAATAAAAAGGTGAACAGCTATGGTTGCCCTTAAAAACCATACTTGAATGATCCAACACGGTTATGTGAGTATATGTGTCTGGTTACCTGGGACAGGTTTCTTTCTGTCTCCTGCCTCTGTATTACAGATGCTCCATTTTGCTGTGAGTGTTCATCTGAGCAAGGTGTCATTAAAGTGTATTTCCATCCTACCTTAAGAGGATAGGAAAGCTCTCTTTATGTTGAAATCATTGGCTCTACCTTTCTTGCCTCTTGCAAATTAATTTATTAGAATAATCCTGGTGTAATGGAATATCCTCTTCTGTGTCTGTCCCACAATGCATGATAACAGCGTTCACTTCTAAGTTTCTGAGGCAGCGAAGTGTTTTAATATTTTCTTCTCCAATACATATCATGAACACAACCCTATCACTCCATATATTTGTATTCAAAATTTGCTTGATCTATGCATGCATTTACATCAACTATGTGGATTATTTTTGAAGGCTGGCTAATTTCTGTCACATAACACTCCCCTGGTTACCAAATTCCACAATCAGTAGACTTCCAAAATGAGATCTCATTGGGGCAACACACACTGAAGCACTTATGGCATCTTATTAATTTTTTTCCTTTCAAACAGAAGTTAAGAATTTCGAAACCAGAATCAAGGGCTGAAGACTCTTGTAAAATATCTTTGTGGGGCTTCCCCCGTGGCGCAGTGGTTGAGAATCCGCCTGCCAATGCAGGGGACACGGGTTTGACCCCTGGTCCGGGAAGATCCCACATGCCACGGAGCAACTAAGCTCGCGTGCCACACTACTGAGCCTGTGCTCTAGAGCCCGTGGGCCACAACTACTGAAGCCCGCGCGCCTAGAGTCCGTGCTCCACTGTGAGAGAAGCCACTGCAATGAGAAGGCCGCACACCGCAACAAAGAGTAGCCCCCGCTCGCTGCAACTAGAGAAAGCCCGCGCGTGCAGCAACGAATACCCAACCGAGCCAAAAATAAATAAATAAAATTAAAAAATATATATATATATCTTTGTGAAAATAATGGTTATTTAATCTTTACCTCAAAAATCTTACATTTCTAATATTTGCATATGTTGAGTAATGAACATAATGTACTGGAACATTAGTACAAGTATAAAGTATAAATTTAAAAATAAATAAAAATATGTGTGTGTATGTGCGATGCACACTCAGAAAAGTGTTACTGATGACAGTACATGATCAGTCAATTCTAAGGAATTCAAAAGGCACTTAAAGTTCTGGATAAACCATCAAATGTCTCCTGGGGCACTGGTCGTGTCTCTAGAGGGAGAGAAACTGGATAGTTTATGCAGCAATATGGGACACATAGTGCTTAGTGGATCCTAGTTTGAGAACTCATGTTGATATTTTGATATAAATCTCTCTACTGCTAATCATCCAATCCTATAGATAGAACATGCATTCTGGCTTTACCAAGCAGTTGATACATCATATCATGCTAATAGTTATCAAGATTATGACCTTACTGACTTCGTTTCCAAACTTTGTCGCGATCCCTTAGACACCACACAAGGTTATGCTGTATATATTGATAATAGGCCCTTTGCAGTAAAGAGCACTTCAACCAAATAATTCAGATAAGCATCATCTTGGCTTCAAACGTGTGTGATATGGAAGTTCATCCTGAGGATTGCTGCATTAAGTATTGAATATTATAGCTTCTTACTCATCATCTACTTTGCAGCAACTCAAATTCAGGACCTAAAATGGTCACTTGAATTGCTCAGTCATACTTCACTGTAATTTTGTAGGGGAAATTGTAGGCTTTTAGAGTATTTGCACGTTAGAAAACAACACTTGTGACAAGCAAAAATAAGAAAAATCAAAAACTTTGAAACAATTCCCCCCACCCCTGCAAAAGTATTATAAATTCTTCCTTAAGAAGCCTCAAACATAGGCGATAGAGGAGTTCATCTAAATGATTCAGGCAAAAATTAAACTCAGCCAACACATTCTTTGTCCCTGTGTTAAATGAATGTCTGTGTCTTTATTCCTGTCCTTCCCCTATGGAGAACAGTATGGAGGTTCCTTAAAAAACTAAAAATAAAGCTACTATATGACCCAGCAATCCCACTATTGGGCATATACCCTGAGAAAACCATAATTCAAAAAGATGCTAACACATATATATGGAATCTAAGAAAAAAAATTGTCATGAAGAGACTAGGGGTAGGATGGGAATAAAACACAGACTACTAGAGCATGGCCTTGAGGATATGGGGAGGGGGAAGGGTAAGCTGTGACGAAGTGAGAGTGTGGTATGGACATATATACGTAGGGTGGATAGCTAGTGGGAAGCAGCCGCATGGCACAGGGAGATCAGCTAGGTGGTTTGTGACCACCTAGAGGGGTGGGAGGGAGGGAGATGCAAGAGGGAAGAGATACGGGAATATATGTATATGTATAACTGATTCACTTTGTTGTAAAGCAGAAACTAACACACACCATTGTAAAGCAATTATACTCCAATAAAGATGTTAAAAAAATTAATTAATCTGATTTCAAGAGCTATACTTTTGATTAACAATGATGTTACCATTTATTGAGTATTTGTGACAAATCAAGCACTATTTTAAAACTTAAATCAGTACTGCATTTAATGATCTAAAACAACCCTATGAAGTCATTATCCTTATCCGTATTTCACAGATGTGAACACTTATCCAAGGTAACACAATAAGTAGAGCCAGCACTTCACCCCAGGTTTGTCTAATTCAAATCCTTAGCTCTTAACTGTTACAGAGGCCGACCTTGGAGATATTGTTGGTTCCAGACCACTGCAATAAATCGAGTATCGCAATAAAGTTACACAAATTTTTTGGTTTCCCAATGCATATAAAAATTATGTTTACACTGTACCGTCGTCTACTAAATGTGCAACAGTATTATGTCTTAAAAATGTACACACCTTAATTAGGAAGTACTTTCTTGCTAAAAAGTGCTAACCAATACCTGAATCTTCACCAAGTCACAGTAACATCAAAGATCACTGATCACAGATCACCGTAACAAAGACTAATGAAAAAGTTTGAAATATCGTGAGAATTACCAAACGTGATACAGAGACACGGAGTGAGCAAATGCTGTTGGAAAAATGGCACCAAAAGACACTCCATGCAGGGTTGCCACAAACCTCCAGCATGTTAAAAAAAAAAAAAAAAAAAGCAATATCTGTGAAGTGCAATAAAGCAAAGCACAATTAAATGAGGTATGCCTGTATTATAGTTTCTTTAGAGAAGGCAAAACAAAGCAAAACTGTAGACACTGTAGACAATACAGAAAAGAATACGGAGGAAAATATATGTTACTCAAATCAACAACTCAGAGCAACCCTTTGGTGAAATTCCTTGCTGCTTTACATTTTATTTTATTTCAAATGATATATCATTTATAGATCACGGGTCACATAATACAGAGAGTTACGTTCGGCTCATTTTGTAAGCATTCCCCCATATCATTAAACATTCCCTTGCTGCTTTCTAACAGTTATGGGAAACTCGTTTGTTCGATTTTATCTTGCCTAACGATGAAAAAGTACAAATTGTTTTGAATTCTGCTAGTGTTCATGTTAAGCTTTGCTAACACTTTAATATATATTTCTTCAATTATCTCTGCATCACTTATTAGTCTTCCCTGTTCTTCAAATGTGCCTGGCAAGTTCCCTCCCCAAGGTGTAGACGCACTTTCTGTTTTCTCAGTCTTGATTGTTCTGACCCCAGATACCTGCAGAGCTCACTCTGTTACCTCCTTCAGGTCTTCAATGAAATGTCACCTTCACAGTAAGGACATACCTGGCCAACCTATTCAAAACTGCAATTATACAATCACAAACTCTCCACTCCCACCATCTCTATTTCCCTTTTATATTTTATTTTCCTTTGTATTGTTACCATCTAACATACAATGTATATTACCTATTTATCTTGGTTATTGTTGTCTTCACCCACTAGTATGCAAGCTGCATATGAGGGCAAGGATATTTTTCCTGATTTACTCACTGCTTTATCTCCAGTACCTAGAACAATGTCTAATAGGTAGTAGATGTTCAATAAATACTTGTCAAATGAATACTCATCAATAAAATGATCGCAGGGTGGTCCTTCCCTCTCCTTCCCATTAAAATCATGGAATTGAACCATAAAAGTATGTAATGCAGTGTCTCACACACCTGAGATATCTAGTAATTAGTAGATTTAAGAAGAAGGACAATCTCAGGTTTCCCAAATAAAGATAAAACACTACTGGAGCCTAAATTTCGCTGGAATGGTTAAGCGGAATTTGTTTTAGGCTAACCTTCTGGTAATATTTCAGATTCTTGGTAGAGTGAGCAGAAGCCTGATATATCACCAGAGTGGATCAATTTACCCAGTTCCTACACTCAAGTCAGTTCAGAGACCCAGAGCACCTTGACTGATGGGGAGGCTAAGTCATATTGAACATTGTCCCTGCAATGCAGCCAGAATTCATTGCAGTGACTCCTCTGAACCTTTTCCTAGAGGGAATGACAACCATTTACTGGGATGTAAGGGTACTGGGGAAAATAAAACACCCTAAGCTTTTGGGAATTATTGATGCTAAGTATGAATTTTCTCTAACCGCTGGGGAGTTTTAATGCCACCTTGATCCTCTGACCAAAGTGGGGGCTTAGGGAAATCAGATATACAATGAGTCTTGGGCTAAGTCCATCGGTTCAGACAGACCACAGACTTATCCTGTGCTTATTTCCTTAGTTACTGAATAGATATTGGCAAAGATTTATGAAGTATCTAGCAGAAACCTCACATTGGTTCCTGGATCACTGGAGTGAGAGCTATGAAGAAAAGAGGCGCCAATTTGAAGACTGTGGAACTTGTGCCCATCTTCCAAAATAGTAAGCCAACATGCTATCACATCACTAGAGGATTTCAGAGATTAGTTCCACCTGCAAAAACTTAAAAGGTGTGGCATCAGGGATTCTCATTTAACTCACTTATTTCACAGTGCCGAAGGCCTATGGGGTGGCGGGGGGGGTCTCAAGGAACAGCTGTAGATTATTATAAATTTAGTCACATAGCGATTCCAGCTCTTCCAGAAAAGGTATCTTTACTGGGGCATCTTGACACTGACAGTGGAGCTAATCTATCAAACACTTTCTTTTCAATACAAATCAGTAAAGCAAATCAGAGGTTGTTTGCTTTCTCCTGCCAAGGGCAGCAGTACACGACGTTCCTTGTCTTATCTAAGGACTGTATCACCACCTTGTTTAAAATACAAGGCTCAGTGACTTTAGTTTTACTCCTGTCCCACAGAGCATCTCTCTGGCCCACTACATTGATCATGCTAATTGAATCTTTTCACAAAGAAGTAGCCAGCACCCTTGATGCCAAAATACAGACATATCATCCTTGGAAAGTTCATGGGCCTCATCACTGAAGTTACTAGGAATACACTAATCTATTGCACACCAGGATATTCCCTCTAAAGTGAGAAACAAGTTCCCCTAACTCAAACTTTCCGCAATGAAGAAAGCGGCACACTTCTTGGAACTTTGAAGCAACACATACCACATTCACGAGCGTTTCTCTCATCAATTTAGGTAACTCAGGAGCGAGCCAGTTTTCAATAAGGCCTAAAATAAGAGAGAGCTCTATAGCCAGCTCAGGCTGGCATTACAAAATGCCTTAGCAAGTGACCTCATGACCTAGTAGTGGCAATGATACTTAAAGCGTCTGTGGCATGGAGGCAGACCACAACAAAAAAAATCAGAGACCCCTAGTGTTTTGAAGGAGGGCTATACTATATTCTGCTAAAAATTTGTCCTTATTTGTTGGTTTGCAAACCGGCCCCCGTACTGGCAGGGCAGGGAGAGACCAAAGAAAGAGGCAGCCACTCCAGATTGGTAGGTGGCAGGTTTAAGCACCAAAGGAACTTACCCACGAGGTGTGTCTTGGGCACCGCAAGATGAGAAGGTCTCCATTCCTGTCCGCCAGAATCTTAAAAGCTTATATGGAGGCCTTAACGGGGTTCAGTCGCGTATCTGGATGGTCTCAATACACTTTACTCTCTCCAGGCTGCGCCCTTGAAATGGCTCTGGCCGTTGGAGCTGCAGGCGGAGCCTACCTTCTAAGGCCAGGGGAGTGGCGAGAACCCTCCGGGTCCACCTGGAGGGTCAATCAGCGGTCACGTCCTCTTGATGACCTCCTCCAGCAGCATTTGAAGATCAAGCCCTAATTGGCTCTAGACCCCAGTAGAGAATGAATGTCTGAGTATGGAAAATCAAGCGCCCATGAAAGCTCAGCTTCCCATTGTAGATTATGTGCTGACACACATCCTCATACATTTGAATTTATATGTCAGTATTCCATTTCTTTAAATGAAAATGAAACACAGGATATCAGTGCCAAGCAGCTTTAATAGCATAAGTAAATATGATGAGTATGTAGCTCTTACTGTACCCACTTCTCTGGCTTAGCTACCTATCCCTCTAGCCCACACCTCTGGCTTCAAAGGCATTCCCTAAGACAAGTTAAGAGTCAGAAAAAGCATGGACCTGACTCATGAATGAGTCTGCATATGTGCTGGAACCCGTTGGAGGAGCCAGGTTCCCGCATTACAGCCTCACTGAGGGAGAGCCTTGCTAAACCATGGGGAAGGGAATTCTTCTCAGGGGGCAGAACCTGGAGGAGCTCACTTTGTCCTCTTTCTATAGAAAGAGAGCTTGTGAAACTGTTCTACAGTGACTTACAGGCAGTTTGGGTGAAACATGCTATTGCAGTTTTGGTATTAGCTACTTTTATTCCCCTAAAGCCCTACAGCTCCTCCTAGGAATCTTTCCTCCCTGACCCCATGAAGGACTCCAGTAACACCTTTTCGTCCCCCTGCCTCCCAGTATTAGGGGAGGTTAAAAGGATTCTCACTGTGGCTTGTGCCTTTCTCAGTGTTCCAGCATTCCTTTTTGGTTCCCTTAACCCTGCCCTTAACCTCTTATATAAACCCTTCAGTAAATTCAATCAGACATTTTAAAGTTAACCTTCTGTTTTCTGAGGTGATTCTGACTAATGCAGATATGAAAAGAGGCCACCAGAATCGATCCTTTCTTTATAGGAAAAGTCTAGAGATCCATTGAAATAGAAAGTTCTTAAAAGAGTTGTTGCTGTATTAGACTCTAATAATTAGATCATTCTATAAATATTGTTCACCAATGAGGTGTAGCCTATGTGAAAAGTAATCAATTTAACCACCTCAACACACCTGAAATACCATGGTAGGGAAAAAATGGGATAACAGCGATCTTTCAAAGTATATTTTATTTAGAAAAACAGTAAAGAGGAATTAGCACATAATGGTTACTAGCTCCAAGCATATACCATTTTTTTTTAACATCTTTACTGGAGTATAATTGCTTTACAATGGTGTGTGTATACCATTTCTTTATGGACAAGAATGGTAATGGTTGTAAGTGGACAGAGTTTTTAGTACATACCACCCTTATGCCCATCAGGGGACTTTTTCTTGTCCACTTCTCTCCATGAGCGTACCTGAAAGAGTGGCAAATGAATATGGACTGGTGGGGAGAGAAAAATCACTATGGTAGTTAGATAATAACTGGCCCTGTTTGCCAGATGTTGGCTTTCCCTGGCATAAGAAGAACCAGTAAAAACTAAAATCAGTTTTTAAAAAAAATCTACTTCAGTTTAGGCACTGTCTTAAATGGTAATCATTGGAAGAGATTTAATAGGATATGACACTTGAATGTGAACAAAAACTTTTTTCTGAATCTTCACAACCAATCTGGAGTAGCTTTCCATTTCCCTTGGTCTTTGTTATAGAGCAAAGGGAAAAAGAAAGTCAGGATAAGCTCATGCATTGATCAGTATTATCTTAAGACAGTGAAATTGCAAACGTACTATCATCTGAGAAAAGTGCCACATCACATCTGTATTTGAATTCTTTTTTAAGATTCTTAGGACTGAGTTCATTTGGTAAACAAAAAATTATTGAGCACCTATTATGTCAGGCACTCCTGGCACCATTGGAGATCCAGCAATAACAAATGTTGCTTAAATTATAATGAGGCTATGCAAAAAATAAAATAAATAAGCAAAGTATATGCCATGTGTTGGAAAGTATATGGAGTAAAATAAGGCAAGGGAGATGGATAAGGATTTTTGAGGAATGAGATAAAGATCCCCTAAGTAATAAATTGGTCAAACAAAGTCTCACTGAGAAGGTCTCACTTGACTTAAAACCTAAAAGAAGAGAGGAGAAAACCATGGGGATATCTTGAGAAGAGCAGTCCAGGAAATGTCAAAGGAGTGGAAGGTTGTCACTCAGGATGTGTGAGCCCTAAGGAACATTTGATTTACTTAACCTTTTAGTTTAGGGAACCGGTTTTCAACCCCATCACTATTGATATATTTGGACAGATAATTGTTTTTTTATGGGGGCTGTTCTGTGTGTTACAGGATATTTACCAGCATTCTGGATTCTACCCATTAGAAGCCAGGTTGCTGAGACAACTAAAAATGTCTTCGGATGTTACCAAATGTCTCTTGGCGAGCAAAACTGTCCCGATTGAGAAACACTGACTAGAAGTCAACATAAATAACAATGGCCAAATATATTTTTCTTTAATTGCATAGCCATCATCTGCTTGGCCTGTAAAAAGAATAAATTCTTTGAATAGATTCTTTTGCCTCACTACATACTCAGTTTGGTTAGGTCAAGTGGAAAGAACTTCATGACAGATGGCTTTTCTGGTCCCAAGATGGTACTTATTTTTCTAGCCATTCCACCTGTGTTTCACTACATATGTTTTCTCTAGCCATGACAAGGATTCAGAGTTCAGCTGTAGCTATTACAGTGCCTTAGGCTGGACCTCGTTAATGTATATTCATCCAACAATATGTGCCTTTGTAGGTCAGGCAAGCAGTGTCAGAAAAAGGTTCTGGGCAGAAGCAGAGCTCTTCACTCCACCACGCAACCCTGTCACCCCCTAGCAACTTGGAAAGCTCAAGGTGCTTGGAAAGCTCAGAGGCAAAATCTGGACCGACAAACTGAAGACTTAAAACAGCAGTACCATTCACAAGAGATTATTTTCAAACTTTGAGGTGATAGACCTCTGTAAAGCCCAGAATCTAAGAGACATGTTGATTTTTTTCAAAGAACCAAAAAATTGTCCCCTGGGTAACAATAATCACAAAGAAGATAAGGGATATCTATGTATGCCTACCTACACACAAACACAATTTCCATTAAAATCCTTATTCATTTTGGATACATAGAGACAAAAGGTGACATAAGTTTGATAGTCTCATGTTAAACATATTCATTTGAAAGTTGTATTCAGTAAATTAAAAAAAAAATAATTCCCTGATATCCCCAAACCTGGATCTTATCCTTTCTTTCCTCATTGTATTTGATGTTTAACTTTTTACTTAAACATACTATTGCAAAATAAGTATTATTATTTTATGATTATGTATTTTTAATTTATGTAAATGGTATTTTGCACTGAGCCTTATTTTTAGGATTCATCTGCATTGCTACATGCATTTCTAATCACTTGTTTCTAAATACCGCGTAACGGTCATTCTAAAAGTTTTTTTACTATACACTCTCCCAGTGAGGTACGCACTGGTAGCCTCCAATGTTGTACAAATAATGAAGCAATGTACATCACCCTGCATGCCTCCTCGTGGACCTACAGAAGGATTTTCCTGGGAAATATGCATAGAAGAATGGCTGGATCATAGGTCACATATATTTAGTTTGATAATGTAGTGCCTGATTGCTCTCCAGAATTTGTACCATTAGGACAATAACTCCACACCCTCACTCAAACCTGGCATTATCTAGCTGTCTAAATGTTGCCAATCTGTTATTATTACAAATTCCTATTAATTCATTGTTGTTTTAGTTAACATTTTTGTGATTAACTGTGTACTTTGAGCAGCTCTACCAATGCTATTTTCATTTTTTGGATTTCCTGTTCTGGAAATTGTTCACTTATCTATTAGAGATTATGTGTTTATATTTGTAGCAGTTTCTTGCATAATTTAGATACTAATTACTTGTCTGTTTTAGACATTGTAAACATCATGTGTTAAATCACTCCTCAGAAACCATATCCATGGTAATTGAAACAGAAATCTTTAGCTGTGATGTAATACAAATGATCAAAAATGTCACTTTCTGTGCTTTCTATTCAGTAAACATGCAATAATCATCTATTAAGTGTTGAACTCTAGGGAAGAGATTTAGTCCCACTTAGTCTCACTCACCAAAGGGTTATTATTTGAGGAGAGAGAACCGTAATTGTAATTAAAGGCAGAAATAAGTGAAAGAAATGTCAAAACACTAAAATGGGAATATAGGAATTGAAAAAATATGTATTCATGAAGATCAGCTTTGCTGAAGTTATGAGTCTAGGGAGAACAAGTCTTCATTCTTCTATGAGAGATGGAATCAGCCTTTTCACCCCTCTCTGAGCTATACTGTTGAATTTTCTAGGTGTTTTCCTAGTGGAGATGTCAGCTCCTTAATCTTTATTTATAAGAGCCTTTATTGAGACAGACACCATCTTACAAGCCAGTGATGTGGATACGACTAAGAAACATATCCTGCCTGAAGAAGGTTACAGCAAAAAAAATCTAGACACCCTTCTTTTCACGTACGTGTATGAGCATCCCGAGCTTTCTTTTATTCAAACTATTTAACTCTGAAATTCCATAGCTGTTCCTTCTGATTTGTATTCCGCGTATCTTAGCGTCACCCGTTATAGCATTAACAATTGTTCATTTAAATTCTGTACTTGTTTCATTTAATATAGCTAAGTCCCATAAGGCGATGGTACAGATATATTTAGAGAGTTGAGAAAAGGCAGATAATAAATATAAACTGGATGGCTCTATCACGACTTGGAAACACTGTATTAATGCAATCAGATTTTCGTTTAAAACTGATTACTCAAACTACAGTGTGAGAAATGTGTTTGGCTTATTTGGGTGGAGTAGTGGTAAGATCAGTGTAGGAGAGCAGATATGAATATCTTAGTAAGGCAGAGGAGTAAAAGTGGCCTTTACTATGGAAATACTAGCATGATGGAGCAAAGTTCTCAAAAAGTCTATGATTAGGAGGAAGAATTCACAAGAATTTAAAAAATTCATGTATAGTTTGTCTAGGTTAGGGTGGGCTATCATTGATGACTTTCAATTTTGTCAGCTGATATCAAGCATTATACCATGCACAGTTTGCTCAGGCTGCCACAACAAAACACTACAGACCGGGTAAATTAAATAAGAGAAATTTATTTTCTCACAGTTCTGGAGGCTGGAAGTCCAAAATCAAGCTGCCAGCAGGGTTGGTTTCTGGTCAAGCATCTCCTCCTGGCTTGCAGACTTCTGCCTTCTCACTGTCTCTTCACATGGCCTTTCCTCTGTGCAAATGTGGAGAGAGAGATCTCCGGCATCTCTTCATCTTCTTTTAAGGACAACAGTCCTATCAGATTATGGCCCCACCCTTATGATCTCACTTAACCTTAATTATCTCCTTAAAAGCCCTGTCTCCAAATACAGTCACCTTGAAGGTGAGGTCTTCAACATAGGAATTTTGTGGGGATACAGTTCAGTCCATAACATCCCAGGGTCAACATATCTTCTATGACTGGAAAAAGCAAGTTAAAAGTGTGGATATTTTCCCCTAGTCTGTGAGTTTTCTTTGCACTTTCTTGATGGTGTCTTTGAAATATTTTAATTTTATTAAGTCCCATATATTAACTTCTTTTATCACTTGTAACATTTGGTTTTACATAAAACAGAATTTGCTAATGTAAATAGTAGTTTATGATTGTATAGTCAGAAAACCACATAAGTAAGTCAAATTAGTTTTACTTATATTAAAGGTTCTATCGGCCAAAATTATGTTCAGCTATATAAAATAGAAAACATAAATAACAGTATATCAAATATAATATTTTATTTGTTCCAGGTTTCTGATGGGTTCAGAATATTTCCAAAAACATTTTTTAACCAACTCAGACAACGGAATTGCCGATTGGTTGTTGGAAGGGATCTTGCCTCTAGGTGACATTCCCCAGTCACCTAGAGCCCAGAACAAAGATCTGGCCAAATCCCTGCCCAAAGGCATTACACCAGGGAACCCTGACCCCATGTTTCTGTTTCAACATGCCACTTAAGAAAAATAGCATCAGAAATACCACTGATGAGAGCAGTAGTAGGGTATCAACCTGCCAGCAGAAAGCAAGACAGCAGGTTTAGTTACTATATAGCAACTCTATTAATAGAGGTAGGATTCCAAAGAACACAGGGTTATATATCAACAAGGCCAATAACAGCATGCGCTCTTTTTGACCAGTTTGGTTTATGCAACCACAGTGGAGCTGGGAATGGGATTATCTTCACTAAAACATGCACATGTTTGCACACATCATTGCTGGGAGAATTAAGTGATGTCGATGTGACTTCACTGAAAGCACCGGAATGTCCACAGAGCAGGTCAGTAGCAAAGAATCCACCTTCTGGAAGAAAGTAAAACAACAGATTTATAAGAGATATTTCTACTATATTAAGAGTCAGAATTCCCATTTTTTAAAAATATAGAGCTTGTTAATCAATGAAGCCAATATCAATCCATCCATCGGGTACATGAATATGGTAACCTTTCATTAGCTTAGTTTATACAAACCCAGTGTAGCTGAGGAAAGAATTAATTTCACATGAACTTCACCAATTCAGATTATATGAAGGGCAGTTCTCCAAAGGAAAGCTGCAGTGCAGTTCACTAAAACAATGGGAATGATTCTGAGCAGTTAAAGCTAATGATGTCCACTAGAGTCCATCTTTAGCTCAACTTATTGAAAACCAACCTACTGAAAGTGAATTTTCCAAATGAGTCATTAAATGAATGGCCAATTTGCAAATGCCTACACTGCAAAATTATCAATTTCCTAAAACCAATGACCAAATAAAAAGGCATACCAAAAATGGTTATAAGAACAATGTTAATGTCCATTATCAGTGTATGAAGATGAAAAACATTATTTTGAACACTAAATACATTCAGAAAGAATTTCACCATGATAAAAAGTTCAACATATTATGTAAATATGAGTCTATGAGTCTATTTTAACTGTTAGTGTTCAAATGCTATTTCATATTTTAAAAATCTTTAAACATTTCAGCATTCAAATATAGTATTTTATTTCTTTATTTATTTTTAATTTATTTTTGGCTGCATTAGGTCTTTGTGGCTGCGCGCGGGTCTTCTCTAGTTGTGGCGAGCGGGGGGGCTACTCTTTGTTGCGGTGCGCTGGTTTCTCAACGCGGTGGCTTCTCTTGTTGTGGAGCACGAGCTCTAGGCGTGCGGGCTTCAGCAGTTGTGGCTCACGGGCTCTAGAGCGCAGACTCAGTAGTTGTGGTGCACGGGCTTGGTTGCTCCGCGGCACGTGGGATCTTCCCGGACCAGGGCTCGAACCCGTGTCCCCTGCATTGGCAGGCAGATTCTTAACCACTGCGCCACCAGGGAAGTCCCTAGTATTTTAATTTAATCAATTTACTTTAAATCTGTCTTGCAAATTCACATATGTATCACTGATAAATATTGGCTATGAGGAATTAATTACATGATTCAATAAGAATCATCCTTAATAGGCAAATTCATTTCTCTTCTGCAAACCTTTTGAAACTTACATTAATTTTGCAGCAGTCTGCAGTATTTCCAACATTTTTTATTCACAAAACAAAATTACAGCATTTCCTAAGTGACTCCATAGTTGCAACTAATTTTAGACTTGGGGGGGGTATCTTTTGGTTATAGGATCAATTTATTAACTAAATGACAAATTTAATTTAGCTAAATGAATATACACGTTTAAACTAATTATTTAAAATTTGACTTCACTTTAGATGCTTTCATTGAAATTGAGTTATTTTATTTCATTTAAATTAAAAGAAAAATGGTGAGATTCCTGCTATTCTGGCATTATTGACAGTAGGCACTCAGACCACATCATCAAGAATCTCTAGGTTCCCAATTTATCTATGTTGGTTTAATTCTCAGAACATCTCCTGTCAAATAGTAGCCCTAGATGTGAAACCAGTGGTTCCCCAAACCAGCAGCACCAACATCACCTATGCACTTGTTAGAAATGCAGAATCCCAGACCCCACTCCAGATGTACTGAATCAGAAACTCTGGGGACAGAGGAGGGGTTCAGTGTCTAAGTTTTAACAAGTCTCCCAGGTGATTATAATGCATGCTAACATTTGACAGTCACCATAACTGCATGTGAAATAACACTTACTGTGCTTTTTGACACAGGAGGATCCTCTTTTGACCACTGAAGTTTCAGAGCTTCCAGAGCAGCCAATATCATTTCCTCCTATCATTCTAGGAGCCTAAAGTGAGCATGCAGAAACCGCCACATGTATTAGTTCCTTCAGCTCTCTTTTGCTTTGTGAGCTCCTTGTTTTTCTCAGAGAATATTTTTACTAATGGATCATCTCCTGTCATATCTTGGAACAATCATCCAAACAGCTACCTTGGGATGAGTAGACTTCCTCGGGGAGCCTCTTTTCTTTTAGAGGTTTGAAGATCACTCATTGTGTCTGTAATGAATTTACTGCTGAGCTGGCCTGGATGGGGGAAAAATTCCTGAGGTCCCTTGCACTTGGCTTGAAACATGAGAAAAGCAATCTTTCTCCTCTTACAAGTGTGGAGAAAATGCCTGTCAGGGTGGCAGGTCTTTCAGCCATCTTTCACCTCAACTCTTTTATATTGCTTAGTTGAGTGACGGGTTAATGCCTGCAGAACCAGTTTTGGTCCAGTTCCTTTGCAGGGTCATCCACCACTCACTTTAGAATATAGGGGTACTTGGCAGGTATAGATTCAGCCTTTGGAACCTCCAACAAACTGTCATGTAAAAAAAACTGCTGCTTTCAACATCCAGTTCAGTGCAGGTTTTCAGGGATATGTTTGACCCACAATGTCTTCACTCATAACACCTTTACCTATAGGCAATATGGGTAGATGCATCCTCTCCAAGAGTGAGGAAACGGGCCTAGGGCAACCACAAAGCAGTAGTGGCTACATACTGCTGTGGCCTAAGATTTACCATCAAGAAAGGGTTTACCTGCCAAGAAGGACATGGGGTAGGCACCTTCATCTGGTGTGAAACGTCCTCCTCCTTGCAGTTAAGAGCACAGACTTGGGGTCCTGCTTTTCTAGGTTCCAATCTGAGCTCTGCCACCTAATGGCCCTGAGGCTTCAGAAAGCAATTTAATTCTGATCGCCACTACTGAAGTTTGGTAGACGGCGGATACTTCAATGTTCTCCATGCAGTGAGCTGAAATGAGATGACAAACATAAAGCCTTAGTATAACTCTTGGTACATAACATAGTAGTTCTCATTATTAGTTATATTAAACAAACAGCAGCCTCAGGAGGGTGGACTAGAGCAGTAGTTCTCAAGAGGTGATCCTGAAACCAGCAGTGATCCTGAAACCAGCAGTGGCATAGCCTAGAATCTTCTTAGAAAGCAAATCCTCAGGGGTCCCACTCAATCAGACAATCCAGTAGGAATCAGCAACCTGAAAATTCTAGCCTACAAAAAAATTTTTTCATACTTCTCTCTCTTTAGAAGTAGAGCACCCTTCTCAATGGCATACTCAGATCTTTCCAGAGAGTAGTGATTCTGAAAGGGTGGTCCCTGATCAGCATCAACTAAACAGTGGTTAGAGATGCAAATTCTCAACCTCACCTACAGAGACCTACCTAAACAAACTCAGAGGGTGAGGTTGGGCCAACCAATCGGATTTAACAAACCTGCCAGGGATTGAATGCCTGCCCAAGTTTGAGAACACTTCCCTGGATCACTGGTTCTCAATACTTTTTGCCAAATGGAATCCCCAGATGATTCTGATTAATTTGACATGAGATAGGAACTGGGAAACAAAAATTTTCAAAGCTACCTCGAGGATTCTACTATGCAGGAAGTTTGAGAACCACTGCTCTAGCCTGCGCTGCCCTTTACCAAAGGGAGCAGGGGCAGACCTCACCTCTTCAGAAATCTCAAGAAAAGACCTCACACTGACCCCAAATGGGTTATGTGCTCACCTCTACTTCAAATATTTTGGTAAGGGGGATAGAGGATTGATTGATGGAACCTCTGCATTCTCACCCTTAGTGTGTGGGGAAGGGTGAACTACACTAAAATAACTTAGAATTAAATTCACGGTGATTGGTTCCTAAAAGTGGAATTGTAAATTTGGGGACAGGGTAGTTCTAATAGAAAACAACAAATATGCAGTTAAATAAATGTTTGGGAGGAATTTTTATTGCCAAATGTTTTGTTAGTATTTTCTGCTTGTCTGTTCAATTTATGCTTTCAGTGATTATCATGGTTGTATTCATCTTTTCTTCCTGATTGTGAAGTAAAATTCAAAGTTACTTTTTCTAGAAAAATATTTGTTGTCCGAATTATCAATATAGAATTGCATAAGGACTTGCCACATTTTTTCAACTTCTCATATATTCTGGTCACAATAATTTTGTAATTCATACACTCATTCCATCTTCTGTCAGGTTAAGTTTGTTGTACATGCTGAAGTCTTGACTATATTTTCATATATGTTACCAATATAAAAATTATCACCATAAATATTTAAAAGTATTCTTAGAAGTTGAAATCAATTGAAGTAGACAAAAATAGGTATTTAGGCATAAAAAATTTAGAAAGTAATCAAGATGGCTATTTTATAGCTGTGTTGATAATCATGACTGTATATGTTAGTAAGCACTGCAAGGTAACTGAAACATTAGGTACAAAGAATTGATACAATGGCAAAATTTAAAAATTATCCAGAGTTATAAAACTATTCATATATAACAAAAATATAAATTATATATGAAAAAAGTACCACACATAAGAATATGAATTTATAAATTCTGCTGTGAAAATTCAAAATTGGCAGGCCTGAGTTGCTAAAAACCTGTACCTGGCAGAGGTCTTCAGTACTAAGGATGGATCTGTTCCACTCAGCCCTTAGATGTCCACTGGGACAGGAATCTTTGTATGCCTGAGGCTTTGGACCACACCACATAGTTGATCCTATCAATGTGATTTGGGGGCAATGTTTGTTTGTTTAGGCCTGGGGCTATGCACCACACCGTATCATTTTGACCTCTGTCACACTGGGGCTGCAGAAGGAGGAGCTAAGATCAGTCATGGGGACTCTCCACGCCTAAGTGACCAAGGTTAGGGGGATCTTACCTGGTTGGCAACGCTTGCACACGTGGTCACACATCGGCTCTGGGAGGATTCAGCTCAGTGAATGGGACTCCACTGAACAGGATGACTGGAGGGTTCTGTCTAGTTTCTCCTGGATTCCTCTTTAACGCCCCATTTCACTTGGCTACTTTAAATAAGCATTCTTTTGCTGCCATAAACTGGAAGCATAAGCTTAACAGCTTTTCTGAGGTCTGTGAGTCCTTTCAAAGAAACACTGAACCTGAGGGTGGTCTTGGAGACCCCAGACAGTCCGATGAGTAAATGATGTCCTACATGGACAAGCTTTCCCCAACTCTAATTACATGAGAATAAGCAGTTTGATGTGAAGTTACCCTCACTGAAATCCCTCAGGCCGTTACCTAAATCCAGGAGAAAGATATGCTGAAGGAGGCCTGACTCCATGCTCCTGATTCAACAGGCCATCATCTTGTAGGAGGATAGCACTGGAATTCCCACAGGGCCTGACAGGACTTAGGAGTCAACTCTCTGGAAGAAAGCAGAGTAGCAGATTCAGAAGACAGAGTTCTACAATATATATAAGTTTTGATGCCAAATTTTAAGATAGAGATGTTTATATAGTATCAGGGTATCCAGCATCAATCCATTGGATAGGTGAACACGGCCCAGTTTGGATCCGTTTGGTTTCCTCAGCACCAGCGGTGTTGGGGATGGCACTGACTCTACTTAAAGCTCATAAATGGAGATTTTTAGGAAGTGCAATTGCCCTAAGTAAACCTGCAATGCAATTTTTCAACCCAATGGCAGTTTTCTGAGCAAGTAAACCTACTGATGTCCACAAGAATCCATCTTTAGCTCAACTTAAAAAAAGTAAAGTGCTTAAATTTAATTTTCCAAATGAGTAATTCTCTAAATAAGCAATTTGACAAATAACCAAATAAAACATATCAAAAAGAGATATAATAACTTTGTTAATATCATTACTATCTAGGGATCAAAACTATTTTTCATGTATTAAATATCTTCAGAAAAGCATATTTCAATATAACACAAGCTTCAGCACATTAAAAATGAATCAGTCTGTTTTAATAAAATTTTTAAAATTCCATTTATGACAATTTTGTAAACCTTCTAATCAAATATAGTATATTTAATTTTGTGAATTTCCTTTTAATGTGCCTCTTACAATGTCATATTTGACTTCAATAAATATTCATTTCTAGGAGCTAAACATGTGAATCAGGAAGATCTTAAAAAGATGGATTCATTTTTCTTCTGGAACTTTGACTATAGCTAAAATCAGTTAGTTGACGAAGGTGGGTAGATCATTTTTTAAGAAAACTGAAAATTTTAGTATTTACTGACGGACAGGATATTTACACATAATTATGTACACCTGTATGATTTTGATTTTATAAGGAAGTTTTAATCTGAATGACAGATTTAATTTATATATAAATACACACACACACACACATACATTGTAACTTAATTTAAATTCCCCTTTCCTTTTGAGGCTTGAATTCAAATGTCATTATTTCTAACCATATAAACTAAAAAGTACCTCAGTAGGGGCTTCCCTGGTGGCGCAGCGGTTGAGAGTCCGCCTGCCGATGCAGGGGACGCGGGCTCGTGCCCCGGTCCGGGAAGATCCCACATGCCGCGGAGCGGCTGGGCCCGTGAGCCATGGCCGCTGAGCCTGCGCGTCCGGAGCCTGTGCTACGCAGCGGGAGAGGCCACGACAGTGAGAGGCCCGCGTACCGGAAAAAAAAAAAAAAAAAAAAAAAAAAGTACCTCAGTGATACTCCGGCTACTCTGGCATTCCTGAAACTCAACTTCAGACCATGACATGGAATGTCTGGGTTTCAATTTCTCTGCGTTGCTCTTCTCCTCAGGAATTCTTCCTTCTCACAGTAGCCTCACATGCGGCGTCACTGATTTTCACAGTATGTAACCCAAAACAGCAGCATTAACATCATCTTACACTTGTTGCAGTGCAAAACCGGGTTCCACCTCACACTCACATATATGTAATCATAAATTCTAGGAGTAAAAGAGGGCCCAGCACTCCTGTTGCCACAGCAGCGTGCACACTGCTCTATGAGAAGCAACCAGACTCCACATGGGAAACACTCACTGTGTTCTATGGAACCCAAGGGTCTCCTCTTGATTCTGTACTTTCAGAGTCTCGCAGGCAGCCACCACCACTGCTTCCCAGCACTCCTGAGCCTTCGCATGCAGAAGCTGCCAAGGACTGGACTTCCTTCAGCTGTCTCTGGGTTTGTAACCTCCTGGTTCTTCTCACAGAAAAACGTTAATGAAGGATTCTCGCCACTGCTAAGGGAGAGCCCAACGTTGAGCAGACACCTTTGGACTAGTGAACTTCCTGGGGGAACTGCCTGCTTGTCCTCAAAAGTTTAAAGGCCACTCACTTCCTCTGCAGTGAGTGTACCGCTGAGCTGCCCTCACTGGGGCAAAGTTTCCGAAGCCTCATGAATTTGACTTAAAACAAGGAAAAAGCACGCTCTCCCCCACTACCATGAGGATGGAGAACATTCTTGCCATGAAAAACCCTCTCCCAATATTCTTTCCACTTTTTCCTCCTCAACTCATGTCTCTGGATTGTGAAGTATACTAATGCCGGCAGAACAAGTTTCAGTCAGGCCCCTGGCATATACTCCTGCACCTCACTTTAGAATGGGAGGGTACTGTGGAATCTGGGACCAGATTCTCCTCTGAGAGGACCTGTTGCTTGCAGCATCCAAAACCATGCAGGTATTCGGGGGGGTGTCTGCCCCATGGAACCTTCGCTCCCAACACTTCTAATTATTGGCATGCTCTGGCAGTTTACCGTCATCCCCAAGAGGTGTCAAGACGTACCTGAAATTTCCAAAAAGCAGTAGTGGCTGCATACTGCTGTGGCTCAGATTTACCATGGGGAAGACGTTTACTGGCCCAGAAGGGCAGAGGACAGGCAACTCCACCTGGTGTGAAACCTGCACCTCATCAACTTCCCAAGGGCAGGTTTGGTGCTCTGCTTGGCCAGCATCCGGTTGGAATGCGCCCAGTTATTTCACCTGTGGCCTGAGGAAACTTATTTTTGTCTGGTCCTCGGTATCTGTATTGTTAGATGGGTAATGTTTCCATGCCTTCCACACGCAATGAAACTGAAATGAGATGAGAAACAAAACCCTTAGTATCACTCCTGGTCTGCAATATCATACCTGTCATAATTAGTCCTTTACCCAAATGTGAGACTCAGTCTAAAATGGTCAACGGAGAGTGAGAAAACACAGTAGATGTTCTCAAAATGCAATCCTCCCCCAAATCGTCACGTAAACAGCTTGAAACCATGGCCTGGGGACGTGGCACACATCTGAAGGCTCCTCATACACAGACTTATCTGCAAGGCCACAGTTAGCTCAGAATTCTACGGGGTTTTTTCTTGTTTTGTTTTGTTTTGTCTTCCTGTTCTAAAACATTCTTGCGCTACTCTCCAATCAGAAGAAAAGCAACCTTTTCACTGGTATATTCAGACCTAAACTCATAGAGTAAAGCAGCTGTTCTCAAACTGGGTGGTCTCCCGATCAGCAAGACCTGGGCACCTATTAGAGATGCAGGTTCTCACCCCAGCCACCCAGACCTACCTAGTCAGAAATTCTGAGGGTGGCCTGGGGCACCCAAGGTGGATTTCCGCAAGCACTCCAGGGCTCCCCATGAGTGCCAGACTTTGAGACAACGATTCGCTTCATCGAATGTCTTTAATATGACCAGAAAATAAGAAAATTTGGGACATATTGTAAAAACCACGGAAGCATGGCTTTCATTCCTAGAGAACCGATTAATTTGAATGTGATACAGCCTGAACAACAGGTGTTTTAAACTTTGGGGATAATGTGGAGTAAATCAGGGCATCGTGAGTCAAGAAGTGTCATGCCCACCTTTAGCACAGGGCATGAGCGAAAGCCTTATCTTCCTAGATACCCAGAAAAAGACCTCACACAAACATCACATAACTTATGTCCTCTCTCCTACCGCACGTACTTTGGCCTTGAGAATAGAGGATTGACTCGGGCAAGCCTTGGCATCTCAACCATGCTGCTGGGGAACGGAGGGCTGTCAGTGAAATTAACCAAATTACTATGTACATTACACACCCTGTAATTAATAGGTATATATTAATTAAATTTATGCTAAAATTCTATTCTCCATTTTATTACTTGACTTCAAATTTCATTTATTTTGGTCAAATTGTTTTTTAATATTTGAGCTGTGTGCTGCTGTGGTAATCTGACAGCAGGCTCACAGACATAGATCTCTAGTTTTCCAATTTGTCTCTTTAACATCCAGTTTTATAGAGTTGAAATTGGGTAAAGCCTTGTGTAAGTTTAAGTTGTACAAAATAATGATGTGATGTATGTATATATTGTGACATGATTACCTCAGCAAGTTTACTTATTACACACCTGTGTTGATGTTATACTCACATCCTCTCCTTCAAATAGCAGCTTTACATGCTGCCTCAGTGGTTACCAGAACGTGTTACTCAAATAAGCAGCTCTGACATCACCTTTGACCATTTGTGTGGACATGCACAACCAAGCCCCACCTCAGACATACGGTATCTCTAACTCTGGGAGGAGGGGAGTAAATCAGGGCATCGTGAGTCAAGAAGTGTCATGCCCACCTTTAGCACAGGGCATGAGCGAAAGCCTTATCTTCCTAGATACCCAGAAAAAGACCTCACACAAACATCACATAACTTATGTCCTGGACATGCACAACCAAGCCCCACCTCAGACATACGGTATCTCTAACTCTGGGAGGAGAGCCGGGTCCAACAATCCTGCTTCCACAAACATCATGCACACTAATGTATGACAACAAAGCCACCACTCCATATGAGGTAACACTTACTGTGTTTTTTGGAATCCAAAGGGACTTTTCTTCATGGTGTATTTTCTTAGACTATAGACCAACCCATAGCACTTCTTCAAAGCACTCCGTGAGCCTTCAGACTGCCGAGCACGGGACTTCCTTCAGCTGTCTCTGGGTCTGCAACCTCCTGGTTGTTCTCAGAGAAACATTCATGAAGGATTATCTCTAAGGCTAAGTTGGAGCCCAACTTTGAACAGGCAACTTTGAACTTGTGAACTCTCTGGGGGAGCTGCTTTTTCTTAGCACTTTAAAGGCCACTCACTGTGTCTGCAACGAGTGTTGCGCTGAGCTGGCCTCACTGGGGCAAACTTTCCGACGCCTCTCGCACTTGGCTTGAAACAAGGAAAGGGCAGACTCTCCCCCCCTCCCACGAGGCTGGAGAACATTGCTGCCATGAACAACCCTCTCCCGAAGTCTGAGAACCACTTTTGGGCAGGTCCGTGCAAGCTAAAGGAGCACTTGACTTTACAATACGAGGGTACTTTGGAGTCTGGGGTCAGACTCTCCTATGAGCGGAGCTTTTGCTTTCAACATCCAAAGCCATGCAAGTATTGGCATATGTCTGACCCACGGCACCTGCGCTCCCGACGCTTTTAATTGTTGGCACGCTCAGTGCAAATTTTCATGTTCCCCAAGAGCTATAGATTCATACCTGAAGCTTCCACAAAGCAGTAGTGGCTGCATACTGCTGTGGCTCAGATTTACCATGGGGAAGACGCTTACCTTCCAAGATAGCACAGGCCTTGCACTTCCATCTGCTGTGAAACATCCTCTTTATTGCCTCCAAAAGCACAGGTTTTGTGTCCTGCTTTTCCAGAATCCAAGAGGAGCTCTCCCCGCTTTTTCGTTTTTTCTGAAATAAATTATTTATATATTATCCTCAGCTTCTATATTCTTAATTGCGTTTTATTGCTGTATCTTCCTAATGCAGTGAAACTGAAATGAGATCACAAATGAAAGCCTTAGTACAATTCCTGCTAAACAACACAGCAGCTTTGTTTACTTCTTTACCCAAATTTCAGACTCAGTCTAAAATGTTCAAAGGAGAGTTAGAAAACACAGTAGATATCCTCAAAATGTAATCCTCCCCGAAACAGTAGTCCTTTGAACTGCAAATTCCTAGAAGTTCCACATACACATACTTGTCTGTAAGACCTAAGTAAGCTAAGAATCCTATATTTTTGTTTTTCAACTTGTTATGTTACTCTCTGATCAGAAAAAGAGAAACATTTTTACTGGCATTTTCAGACCTTAACTCATAGAATAGAGCAGTTGTTCTCAAAGCGGGTGGTCTCCCGATCAGCAAGATCTGGGCACCTGTTAGAGATGCAGATTCTTAACCCAGCCACCCAGACCTGGCTGTTCCCAGACCTACCTAGTCAGACACTCTGAGGAGTGGAGCACCCAAGGTTGATTTTAACAAGTACTTCATTGTTTCCCAGGAGTGCCAGAGTTTGAGAAAACTATTTCCCTGCATCAAATGTTTTTAATGTTATCAGCAAATAGGAATCCCTTAGACATTGTTTAAAAAAGCAATTGAAGCATGGTTTTTACACCTGGAGAACCTTATTAATTTAATTGTGCGGCCTGAGCAACAGGTGTTTTAAACTTTGGTGATTCTAACGGCCAGTAAGTTAGGGAATCACGACTCAAGAATTATCATGCCCATCTTTATGGAAAAGCAGGAGGAAAGACCTTGTCTTCCAAGAATCCTCAATTAAAGGCCTCACACTGATACAACCTAAGTTATGTCCTCACACTAACTCCAAGCATTTGGCCTTGGGAAGAGAGCACTGACCAGGGGAGACTTGGCATCTCACAGATGCTCTTTGGGGAAGGGTCAGCTATCAATGAAATTAATCTAGTTACTGTATGTATGACATATGTTTTAATTGATATGCATACATCAATTAGTGCTAAAATTCTATTTTCCATTTTAAGCTTTGATTTTAAATTTATTTTTTTCCATTTGACTTTCTTTTTAATGTTGAGATGTGTGCTATTGTGGTAATCTGACACCAGGCTAGCAGATCACTTATCCCTAGGTTCCCAATTTACCTGCCTTTTTTTTTCTTCCAGTTTGATTGAGACGTAATTGCTTAAAGGATTGTATAATTTTAGGTGTGCAAAATAATGATTATTTATATAGTCGGTGGTGATATTATCTTCAGATATTTTCCTACAAATGGCAGCCTTACATGCTGCATCTGTGGTTACCAGAGGATTACTCAAAACAGCAACTGTAACATCACCTTTGCACTTGTGAACATGCATAACTGAACCCCACATCAGACATGTAGAATCATAAACTCTGGAAGTAGAGGAGGGTCCAGCAATCCTGTTTCCACAAACGTGATGCATAATGATGTATGAGAACCAACCACACTTGACATAACACTTACTGTGTTCTTTGGAATCCAGAGGATCTTTTCTTGATCCTTTATTTTCTTAGACTCTAGACCAGCCAACACCACTTCTTCCCAGCACACTATGAAGCTCCAGTGCACATGCAGAAACTGCCAAAGATGGGACTTCCTTCAGCTGTCTCCGAGTTGGTAACGTCCTGGCTGTTCTCAGAGAAAACATTCATGAAGGATTATCTCCAATGATAAGGTAGATCCCAGCTTTGAACAGGGATCTTTGGACTAATGAATTTTCTGGGAAAACATTTTGTTAGAAGTTTAAGGCCACTCACTGTGTCTGCAATGAGTGTACCACTGAGCTGGCCTCACTGGGGTAGATTTTTGAAAGCCTCTTGCACTTGGCTTGAATAAGCAGAAAGCAGACTCTCTCCTCCTCTCATGAGGTCAGAGAGCATTCCTGCCATGAACCCTATCCCGAGAGCCTTTACGCTTTTTCCACCTCAACTCTTTGTGTCTCTGGGTTGAGAGATAAGCAAATACCTGCAGAACCACTTTTCGTCAGGTCCTTGGCAAGATAAAGGAGCACCTCACTTTAGAATAGGAGAGCGCTTGGCATGGATCGTTTTGGCCTTTGGAATTTAGGGCCAAGCTCTCCTATGAACAGAGCTGTTGCTTTCAACATCCAGAGCCCTGAAGGTATTCAGGGGTGTCTGAATACATCCACTCCGACACTTTTAATTACTGGCACACTTGGTGCATTTTTACATCTTCCCCAAGAGGCTACCACAAAGCAGTAGTGGCTGCATACCGCTGTGGCTCAGATTTTCCATGGAGAAGACACTGACCTGCCCAGAAGGGCAGGGGCCAGTCACCTTCATTAGGTGTGAAACGTCATTCTCATCATCTTCAAGAGCACAAGTTTTGGGACTTACTTTTCTAGTTTTCAATTGGAGCTCCGCCACTTTTTTCCTGTGGCCTGAGGGACTTTATTTCTGACCCTCAGTTTCTTTTTTGCCAGAAGGGAAATATTTCAGTATCTTCCGCATGCAGTGGAGCTGAAATGAGATGAAAATTATAAAGCCTTAGTACATCTCCAGGTACACAATATAGAAGCTGTTAGTAGTAATGTTAATATCACCCAGTCTAAAATTTTCAAAGGAGAGTGTATAATTTACCTCAGTAGTTCTACAAATGTGATCCACCCAACATGAGCACTGGCATAACCTGAAATCTTTTTAGAGATCAAATTCCCAGGTGGCCCTTATGTGCAGGCCTACCTGGGAGACCTCAGTAGCCTAAAATTCTATTCTTTAAAAACAGAACAAAAAAAATCTCGTATGCTACACTGTCATCATTAGCAGTGCAACTTTTTCACTGGCATATTCAGATTTTACCTCGTAAGAGTGGAGCAGTGGTTCTCAAAATACGGCCCCCAGAGCAGCAACAGCTGGGCACTTGGTAAATATTCCAATACTCAACCCCACTCACCCAGACCTATACAGTCAGTGAGTCCAAGGGAGTAGTATGGTCAACCAATGTGGATTATAACAAACACTCCATTAATTCCAATGAATGCCATACGATGAGAAACCTATTCCACTGATGACTTGTTTTCAATATTATGTACAAACACAAATCCCCTGGGGATTCTTTTAGAACTGATACAATGGTTTTTACGGTTGGAAATTCTCATTAATTTGAGGTGTGGTGTGCCCTCATTGGCAGGTGTTTTAACCTTTTACCTGGACATTATCATGTGCAGTTAGTTTGTGAACCACTGCCTTAGGCCTAACCTGTACAACTTTACCAAGTATTGTGGGAAAAGACTTTGTCTTCCTAGAAATCTCAGGAAAAGACCTCATATCACCCTAACATGGTTATATGCTCAGCCCAACTCCAAGCTCTTTGGCCTGGGGGACAGAGGATTGGTTGATGGACTCTCTGCATTCTCATTTATAGCATGTGGGGTAGTGTCAGCTCCTCTTAAGCAACTCGTCCTGAGAATCAGGGTGAATGGTCCCTAAAGGGGATTTATAAACTGATCAGAGAGGGAGAGTCAACAATAAGTGTTAAATAACTGCTAATTAAATAACTGCTTCACAAGAATGCTTATTGCCATGTTTTTGTTAGTATGTTCTAGCTTGCCTACCTGTTTGTATTTTGTTTATGCTTTCAGTGGATAAACCTGACTTATCATGACTACATTCATCCTTAGTTCTCAACTGTGAAGCAAAACCTAAATTCCTTTTTTTCTTTTTTTAAGTTAATGATACAGAATTACAAAAACATAATATTTTTCAATTTCTTGCATATTATTGTCACTATAATTTTTAAATTTATATAAATGCTTATTCTCTTTCTCTCATGTTAATTTTGTTGAACATGCTGAAGGCTTCCTTATTTTCTCATTTAACAGTGTGAATATCATCACCCCTAATATTTAAAAGCTTTCTCACAAGTTCAAATCGATTTCAGTAGACAAATTAAGAATTAAGGCTTAGCAATATTAGAAGGTAATCAGGATAAATCTTTTGTATACATGTAAATAATTATGATTTTAATTATTTGTAAACAAAACCAGACAAGAAAATTTTACTATAATTAATACAAATATTTTATAAGGAGGCAAAATTAAAAATACAGTTTTATAGAACGTTTTCATTCATAACAAAACTGTTGAAGAAATTATATATGATAAAAGATACCATACATAAAATAACAATAATTTACAAACTGTGCTGTAACGGGCTCCAACTCAGCATGCCTGGGTTGCCTAAAGCGTCCACACACCGAAGCACTTTAGGACTAGCCCTCCTATGGCTCCTTGGAGATAAATCTGAGTCCTGGGACTCTTCTGACTGATAAGAGTGTTCGTGTACACCTGAGGCTCTGGGCCACCCCAGATAGTTTATGCTAACAATGTGATTTATGATGAATGTCTGTTTTTGTTTCCCTGAGGCTTTGGGTCTTGCTGTGTCAGTCTGATCTCTGGATGGGGCTGGAGACTGAGTAGTAAGAGCTTTCATGGAGATGATCCATGCTATGTACAAGGACTGAGTCAGCTCATCTTATTGGCAATAACTTGCATGTGTGGCCACACGTCAGTCTGGGAGAATTGATCACTTTGTGATTCCACTTGAAGAGGACAATTGGAAGCTTGCAGCTGCTCTCTCCTGGATTCCTCTCTATATGACCTTTTCCTTTTTTATTTATTATAATTTGTATTCCTTTGCTGTAATATACTGTAACCATGAGTATAACAGCTTGTCTTGGTTCTGTGAGTTATGGTAATGAATAGTCAAACCTGAAGGTGGTCACAGACTACCAACACAACAATGAATAAATGACGTCTGAAGTGGACATGCTTTATCTACTCAAAAAGGCATGGAAATTACTAATTGTGTATCAGTCCTCACTTAAACTCCCCATACAGTCTCCTGAAATACAGAACAAAGATATGCTGAGGTAGCAATGACCTCGTGCTCCTGCTTCAACATACCATCTTATTCTACACAAGCAGCATTTGATTCTCCAGAGGTCAGGACAGTAGCAACAAACTGACCTCCTGGAAGAATCAAGGGAGCAGATTTAGAAGAGCTATTTCTAGTAGGTTAATAACATTAGGAATACAAAACTTTTTTTAAAAAATTAGTTTTATGCATTATGGTAGCCAATATCAATCAATCCTTCAGGTAGTTGAATATAGCACTCCTTTTAGTCAGCTTAGTTTATACAGTCCCAGTGGATCAAGGCACAGGATTATTGTCACACAAACTTCATCAATTGAGATTTCTGAAGGACAAATGCTAAAAGGAAACCTATAATGCAATTTTCCAATGCACTGGAAAATTATTCTGGGCAGTTAAAGCTACTGATGTCCACAAGAGTCCATCTTTAAATCAATTTACTGAAATTCAATGTACTGAAATTGAATTTTCTAAATGAGTATTTCCCAAATTGCCAAAATTCATTTTGCTAAATATTCAATTTCCCTAATAACCAATGATCAAATATAAAGACACACCAAAAATGGTTATAAGAACACATCAAAAATATCTGAAGACAAGAAATATGTTTCTGAATATTAAATATAATCAGAAAGCATATTCCACCATGAAACCAATTTTAGCATTTTTATGTATTAATGATTCCATTTTAACTGTTTATTTTTAAAATTTCATTTCCTTTTCTTATTTTTTTAAAACCTGTTATTATTCAAATATAGATTTTAATTTAATCGATTTCCTTTTTATCTACCTTGCAAAATCTCATATGCATCACTAATATATAGTACTGATTTTAAGGAACTAATCACATGATTCAGAAAGACTCATCTTTCCCAGGTAGATTCATTTCTCTTCCACAAACTTATGAAACTTTCTGCAAACTGCTAATTAATGCATCTCTGTCATTTTTATACCAAAAAATGAAAATTTAGCCTTTCCTCAGTGACAGGATAATTGGTACTGATTATGAATTTTTGTATGTTTTGTTATATAATTATTTTATTAATGAAAATGTTCATTTAGTTTAAAGCCCATGTTCATTTTAATTAACTTTCATTTAGAATTCTGCTTTGCTTCGGATGCTTTCACTTGAAATTCAATTATTTAATTTAATTTAAATTAAAAGAAAGCACATGGTGAGATTCCTGCTATTCTGGCATTCCTGACCTAACTGCTCAGATTCTATCATCAGGAATCTCTAAGTTCCTGTATTATCTGTGTTGCTTTTATTCTCAGATGATCTTACTTCAAATAGTAGCCCTTAAAGCTCAACTAGTGGTTCTCAGAGTGTGGTCTCCAAACCAACAGCATCAACATGATCTACGCACTCGTCAGAAGTGCAAATCTTCAGCCTCAACTCTAGATCTATTCAATCAGAAATTCTAAGGGTAGAAGGGGTTGGGGGATGGGGGATCCAGCCATGTGAGTTTCAACAGCCTTGTATGTGATTACGATGTATGGTAATGTTTGAGAACCAACCAAAATCCCATATAACACTTGGTGTGCTGTTTTGACACGAAAGCATCCTGTCTTGACCCCTGACATTTTGGAGACTCCAGAGCAGCCAGTATTACTTCGTCCCATCATTCTATGAGCCTTAAGTGTGCATGCAGAAACCAGCACATGTATGACTGCCTTCAGCTGTTTCTTGAGTGGTAACCTTCTGCTTGTACTCAGAGAAAAATTTAATAATTCAAATAAAAATCTCCTAAAATTCAAGTAAGAATCCTAAATTTCATGCAGGGATCTTTGGACTAGTGTATTTTCTCTTGGAGCCTCTTTTCTGTAGACGTTCAAAAGTCATTCGCTGTATCTGCAACGAGTTTACTACCAAGCTGGCTTCACTGGGGCAAGCTTTCTGAAGGCTCTTGCACTTGGCTTGAAACAAGGGGAAAGCAGACTTTCTCCCCCTCACATGAGGCTGGAGAACACTGCTGCCATGAAGAACCCCCTAGCAAAATTCTTTCCACTTTTTCCACCTCATCTCTTTTATGTCTCTGGGTTGAGAGATAAGCAAATGAATGCAGCACCACTTTTGGTCAGGCCCTGGGCAAGATAAAGGAGCACCTCACTTTAGAATAGGAGGATACTTGGCATGAATGGCTTTGGCCTTTGGAATGTGGGGTCAGACTCTCCTATGAGCAGAGCTGTTGCTTTCAACATCCAGAGCCATGCAGGTATTCAGGGTGTGTCTGACTACATCCACTCCCAACACTTCTAATTACTGGCACACTTGGTGCATTTTTCCATCTTTCCCAAGAGGTGTGGAGACATGCCTGAAGGTACCACAAAGCAGTAGTGGCTACATACTGCTGTGGCTCAGATTTACCTTATAGAAGAGGTTTGCCCACTCAGAAGGACATGGGGTAGGCACTTCCATGTGATGTGAAACCTCCTCCTCATCGTGTTTAGAAGCACAGGTTTTCCTAGTTTCCCATCTGAATTCTGCTACTTATTTGCCCAGGGGCCTCAAGCAAAATATTTAATTCTGACCCTCAGTTTCTTTATTGTTAGACTAGAAATATTTGAATACCTTCCTCATGTAGTGAAGCTGAAATGAGATGAAAATACTAAGCTTCAGTATAGCTTTAGTATGAGCACACAACACAGTAGACACCATGACTATTCATACTGACCAAATATCAGTATCAAAATGTGATCAGTAAAAAGCAATAGTGACATAAACTGTAATCTTCTAAGAAATTCTAGTTCTCATGAGGCCCACCACCCAGATCTACCTGTGATATTTCAGTTACCTGAGATTTCTGTCCTTTTTTTAAAACCTTAAATTTCTCTCTTCAGAAGCAAAGCATCCTTCTCACTGTCATACTCAGATCCTCATAGAGCAGAGCTGTGACTCTCAGAGTTTACTTCCAGGGTCAGCATCACCTAGGCAATTAAGAGAATGACAAATTCCCAGTCCCACCCATCCACACCTAATGAAAAGGAAACTCAGATGGTGTGGTTGGGCCAAACAATCTGGATTTTACCAAAGCCACCAGGGATTCGGACCCACACCAAAGTTAGAGAATCACTATTCTCTGCACCACAGTTTTTTTTAACACTGACTGCCAACTGGAATTCCCTGGGGGGGGGGGGTCTGTAAATACAGCTGAAGGACAGATTTTGTAAACCAGAAATTCTGATTTACTTGATATAGGTTGTCACCTGAGTAACAGGTGTTTTAGAAATTCCCCTTGGGATTTACTGTGCAGTAAGTTTGTGAGCCACTGCTCTTGGCTTATTCTGTCCAACTTTACCAAACGCAGAAGGAAGAAAACCTGTCTTTTCATCAATGTCAAGAAAAGACCTCGCATGAACCTAATGGGGATTAGGGACTCACCCCTAGACCAAGCACTTTGGCCAGGAGGATGGAGTAATGATTGATGGAGTCATATTTTCTCCCCTGGAGTGTAGGGAAATGTCAGCTTTAACTTGGACTGAAATTTGAGGTTGTTTCTTAAAGAGGCACAAGAAAATTGGTGACTGGACAGTGGGAAAAGCAAAACACAGATGTGTAATTAATCAATTACTTGCACTTAATTTTTATTGCCATGTCTTTGTTAGTGTTTTCTAGTTTGTCTACTGTTTGTTTTTTACTATTTCAGTGCTTACCATGTTGCATTAATTTTTCTCCTCATTTCTGAAGCACCTTCTAATTTTTCCCTAGAATATATTACTTTTTTTTGTTTTCTGAATTATTGAAATAGAACTACATAAGAACTTGTCACAGTTTTCAATCTCATTTATAACTGATCACAATAACCATTTAACTCATAAAAGTGTTTATTCTGTTTTCTCTCTAAATTTGTTCCATATGCTGAAGGGTAGTCTATTTTCTCATTTTAAGTAATCAATGAGAAAATTATCTCCTCAGTCATCTAAAAATCTTCCCAGAAGTTCCAATCAATTTAACTAGACAAAAGTAAGAAATAAGGCCTAGCAGTATCAGAAAGTACTCAAAGATAACTATTTAGGAGATGTGTAAATAGTTGTGATTACAGACATTTGTAGGCAAAGTTAGACAACTAAAAGTTATTAGAATTGGAACAAGTATTTTATAAAATAGAAATATAAATACATAGTTGGAAATCATTTTCATATATAACAAAAATCACAAAGAAAATATATAGGACAAAAATCCTATACATATATATATATATATATATATACTGTGCAGTCAAGGTTAACCCCAAGGCCTGGATTGCCCAAAACCTATACTTGCCTAAGGTCCTCCGGACTGGCCCTTGTCTAGCTCCTGGGATGTAACCTCTGAGCCTTTGAAATATCCTGCCTGATAAGTGTTTTTTTATATCTGATGCTTTGGGCCACACCAGATAGTTGATGGTAACAACACTGTTTATGATGAATGTCTGTTTGTGTATGCCTGAAGCTCTGAGGTGTGCTCTCTCAGTTTGACCTCTGAATTCCACATCTCAGCATACAATGGCACTCTTGCCATTTCTCCCTAGTTAGATAAACAATATTTCAAAATCATACATAAAAGGCCAAACTGAGATTTTTATCTCCCAGCCCTGTTTTTTCTTATACACTCTACTATCTCTGTAAACAGTAGCTGTTATGGACTGAATGTTGTGTCCTCCCAAAACTCATGCTGAAATCCTACCCTAATGGAGGTGAGGCCTTTGGCAGATAACTGGATCATGAGGGTGGAGTCCTCATGAACGGGATTAGTGCCTTTATAATAGGGGCCCCAGAAAGCTCTCTTGCCCTTTTTCTGTCACATGAGGATATAAGAAGACAGCAGCAGTTTGCAACCTGGATGAGGGCCCTCATCAGAACTTGATCATGCTAGCACTTTAATCTCAGACTTTCAGGCTCCAGAACTGTGAGAACTAAATTTCTGCTTTTTATAAGTCACCTAGTCCATGGCACTTTGATTAGCAGCCCTAACTGACTTAAGACACAGCCACTAAGCCATTCTGTTATAGTAGCCAAAATCTAAGGGATCAATCTTAACTCTTTTCTTTTACCTACTGTATCTAATCCATTATCAAGTCCTGTATAGCTCCCATATGTTAGCATCTCAACTGAAAAGATACCAAAGGTCAAGTATACCATAGCAACTGCAACTGCACACATGCAAAACTGATAAACATTAAAATTGAAAATCTTACCACTTCCAAAGAATTACAAAGCCAGATTGCTGTCAGTTTCCAAAATTCCTATGCTACAGGCTTTTATACAGCATTAATGTTAGTTCCTAAATAAAATGAATAATTAAGCTGTTATAGACATTTGGTTTTTAATAAAAATTATCCATTAGCTATTGCAATATAACAGGATTATGTGTCACTAAGAACTGATTTGGTTTCCACTAATGGACTACCAGCAGTTACAACTAGATTTTTCTACTTCTTTAGTCATTTTTTTAATGCATGAGCACTCATGTTAATTATTGAGTTAACTTAACTTACATTTTTAGTATTTATCAAAATTAATATCAATTGCATGACTCAATAATTCAATAAATAATGCATATGATAAATAAAATGAAGTTTTTCATGAGTATGGATTTACTTAAAAATTAAATAAAATAATCTTATATGAAACACTAAATTAGCCTGTAGTGAAATTCCAATTCCTTAATCTGAGATTAGCAGAGGTATCTTGAAGGTGTACTGACTTGAAACTATACTGAGAAAAAAAGTTATATTTGAAGCAAATTTAACACAAATTTCTGTTCAAATGATATTTTATAATTATTGTAATGCACTAAAAATCTTTCATATTACAGTTGTTATTCTAGAAATTTAGAAGGCATGAATTATATACTTCAGTTAACTACTTAAAAAATATTAAAATCTTACTTTAAATAAAGGTAAGACAAGAAAAAAAAATTAATTTGACATCAAACATTACAGCACAAAAGTAGAAATAGCTTAGTGAATGACCTTTCTTGATCATTGGTTAAGTAAGATAACATTGTCTAAATATTTCTGAACCTGGTGATAAAGGATTTTAGAATCTTAAGACTCTCATTGGTACTACGAATACCCAGCCTAGGGATTTCCCTGGTGGTCCAGTGGTTAAGACTCTGCACTTCCAATGCAGAAGACATGAGTTTGATCCCTGGTCGGGGAACTGAGATACCACATGCTGCGCAGCCAAGAAAAAAAAAAACAAACAGCCTAAGTGCTTATCTAGAAAATCTATTTTGTAACCTTTGTAAAGCATAGCACTGCTCATACTAATGCCTTAAAAAAAAAAAATACTTTGTAAGCCACAAATTACCAACAAAATAAAATCCACAATGCAATAGCTGGCATTCAAGATATTCTGCCATCTGGTTTCCAATTGTCTTCCCCAAATTCTCTCTCACTGTTTTTTCTCACACACTTATGTTCCAGCCAAAATAAATTACCTAGTTTTCCCTGAACATATACTGAGTCTCTGCACCTCAGTGGCTTTATCTCAACTCTTCCAGTGATGCCATCTCATCAACCCCAAATCTAAACCAGCTGTCAAGGTGTAGCTCAGATACCAAGTCAACTATGAAGTCATACCAGATTGCTGTATAAGACAGTAATCTCTCCCTCCTCTAAAGTTCCGTCATACCCAGTGACACATTCACCGCATTCTAGTATGCATTAAAAGTATTTATGCAGATATCTTACAATGTAAAGTATTCTTTAAGCAGAATCCTCTCTTGATTTATCATTTTTCTTTTCTTCCCCATTAATACTGCCTTACTCACTGCATATTAATTGAGTGAATAATTGTCTCACTAAAAGAGAGAAAAGGTAACATTTATGTGAACACTTGAAGGGAAATCTCACTCATTGATTTCTTTTCATTTTAATGAATGTCAGTGTTTCTTGGCTGAATATAAAAATATGACTCTTACATAGCCAGAAATCTTTATGCACCAGTCTCAGAATGGTTAAACTGTTATGAGCTACAATTTAACTGCCAGAAACAAGACCATAGTTTAATTCTTTGTCCTTATTCCTAAAAAAACACTTAAAGGAATACAATTATAATGATCTAAGTAAAGGAAGTATTATACTTAGATTGTTATATTTCAGTCATTCATGTTTTTGAGGAAAAAAACCTGTATTGTTTAAGTTGTACATTTTTTTCCCCAATGGAAGAAGGCCCAGGACGGAGGAACAGAATTTTTCCAAAAAGTGGTGATTCACTCTTCCTTTCCTACTCCTGCTGCCCAATTTGCTCTACAAATATCTCTTGAAAAGTATGCAATTTGGTCCCAGTAAGATTACTTTGTCATTAACCCAAATGAATCCAAAATGAATGGGAAAGAATAAAGAGCAAAGCAAACATAATAGAACTTTGGAAATTGAGACTGCAAGGAACCTCGGCTAACAGATACTGAAATTATTATCTAATACAAATAAAAGTATGGAAATGGCAGGTAAATAAATTAATAAAGTGAATTAGCCTAGAACTAAACTCTAGTATATATAAAATTTTAAGATATACATGTAAAACTTCCAGGTCAGTTGGTTAAAAATATTACTTATTAAATAGTGCTGGGACAAATAATTAACTACTGGAAAAAAATACTATCCACTCTTAACATAAGATACCAAAATATAATTTTGAGGAACTTAAAAGATCAATATAATAAAAACATAAATATGACTGATTGTTTATCATATTTTAGATATTTGAGCAACAGAAGAGAAAATAGTAAAAATCTCAATATACCAAAATAAATTTTCTACCCCTAAAATTCTAAATTCGTTTTAGGTCTTAAAGACTTTCATTGGACAAATAACAAAGGTGGAAACAGATATGATTTGTTTGATCCCTGATGCAAAGAAAGCATGATAACAACATCTACAGAAGGATAACTTTAAAAAATATGTACTTCAGGTCCTACTTAGTAAAAAAAAACCTAAATAAACACAGAGGGAAGTGAAATATTTTCTTATCATGAAATAGTTATGACTATATAAGACTTGAGAGCAGCACAGAAAAAATATTGTTAGAAACATTTAAAGAAGGGGGAAAAGTGAAAGGATGTTTCCTTGTTCTAGGAAGGAGACTTTGAATTGATCATACTATTTTGGCTGATGATATAACAACAAATTGTTTTGGAGGACTGCATATATTTGTATATTTTCTCAGGGTGATGAGGAAATAATCATTATCTTCACTTTGCCAATGAAGTTAGTTGGGGTGTGCAGAAATTTAATTATTTGTTTAAGGACTCATTAAGCCTCAATCCAAGGTTTGGACCCTTGTACTGTGACTGCAGGTATCATTACCACTACCGCAACAAGTCTGGATGGTTTAGTTGATTCATAGAAAAATAAACTATAACAAGTTTATAAAACAGAAAATGAAACTACAAATAAGATTATAAAATGCTGTACTAGTGTTCATAATTGGTCTTTTAGCGCATTCAAAACAAGTAGAAAAGATCCAGTTCCCAGTAGGTATCTCTTCCAGGGAAATGAGCTGAATCAAAACAGGTAAACCGTATGTTATAGTAGTGAAATGGTCTGCTTTTCTTTTACAGATCCTGTTCATTTGTGTGTGTGAGTGTGTGTGTGTGTGTGTGTGAGTGAGTGTGTGTACTGAAAAAGTGATTATAATTTGAACAAATCATATAAGATTCAATGACCCAACAAATTTAATTCTGTCACCCTAAAGACTGTATTTTAAAGAAAAAAATACATTAAATTCTACATGAGATAAGCATACTTTATTAATTGTTAGAACAAAAAGCAATATTTTGGCAAAAAATTATGCAAGGAATTCTGTATAGCAAATGGTAAACTGAGAAGATACAAGCTTGTAGTCATTGCTTAGCAACAATCTAGGATGAGTGTCTGGGAAATATTGCTAACTATTAGAGACAAGTAAAATTTAGAGGGGAGAAAATGTATTATTGTTGAAGCCTCTGAAGGAAATAATGTTTTGTTTCTGAGCTCAGATACCACTGTTGGATACTATATAATGACATTTTTTCTCCTCCTTGATCTGTTCCTATTCCAAGACCTGTTTATTTCTACTGATAATGTTTCAGTAACATTGTGCAAATCATTTTTTGACAACTAAAGTTTTTTTATTCCTAAATTGCTATCAACTTGCATAAATACTAAGACTAACAATAAAATCAAAATCTTAACTATATTCAGAAATATCAGGTATACATAAATATATAAATTTCTGAATAGAAAGAATAATTTAAAGACTCTATGATTCCTCAAAGTTTATAAAATACTTTCCTAAACAACATATCATTTAGTTGTAACAATAACTTAGAGTTAACACTTGTGTGTTTTCCTATTTTACATATGTGCACATATACAAATGGGCATGGATGGAAGACACATTAGATAAATATGATAAAATAGTCAATTTTCTGTGGTTTTTAACTACCTAAAGAACAGGCCCAGTAAGTATTTAAGGTGATCTTCCTGTTTTAAATCTGCTGTTGAGGGATAATTTACATTCATCTAAAATCATCAATCATTAAGTAGGCAGTTTGATAAAATTTGACAAACTAGCAACAGAAAGGAATTTTCTCATCTTAAGTGAATCAATAAAAAATCTACAGTTAGCATAATAAATTAAAAGAGTGTTTCCATACAAATTTTAAAATTATTTGGTCTAGTTCTGTGAAAAATGTCATTGGTATTTGACTCTACTACAAAGCTACACTAATCAAAACAGTATAGTACTGACACAAAAACAGACACATAGATCAATGGAACAGGAATAGAGAGCCTAAAAATACACCATGAAGGGAGATTGGTTCAAGATGGCAGAGTAGAAGGACATGCTCTCACTCCCTCTTGGGAGAGCACTGGAATCACAACTAACTGCTGAACAATCATCGACAGGAAGACACTAGAACTCACCAAAAAAGATACCTTACGTCCAAAGACAAAGGAGAAGCCACAGTGAGATGGGAGGAGGGGCGCAATCACAATAAAATAAAATCCTATAACTGCTGGGTGGGTGAATCACAACCTGGAGAACACTTATACCACAGAAGTCCACCCACTGGAGTGAAGGTTCTGAGCCCCACGTCAGGCTTCCCAACCTAGGGGTCTGGCAACAGGAGGAGGAATTCCTAGAGAATCAGATTTTGAAGGCTAGCGGAATCTGACTACAGGACTTCGACAGGACTGGGGGAAACAGAGACTCCACTCTTGGAGGGCACAAAAAAGTAGTGTGCACATCAGGACCCAGGGGAAGGAGAAGTGACCCCATAAGAGACTGAACCAGACCTACCTGTTAGTGTTGGAGGGTCTCCTGCAGGGATGGGAGGTGGCTGCATCTCACTGTGAGGACAAGGACACTGGCAGCAGAGATTCTGGGAAGTACTCCTTGGTGTGAGCCCTCCCAGAGTCCGCCATTAGCCCCACCAAAGAGCCCAGGTAGGCTCCAGTGTTGGGTTGCCTCAGGGCACAAAACCAATAGGGAGGGAACGCAGCCCCATCCATCAGCACACAAGCGGATTAAAGTTTTACTGAGCTCTGCCCACCAGAGCAACACCCAGCTATACCCACCACCAGTCCCTCCCATCAGGAAGTTTGCACAAGTCTCTGAGATAGCCTCATCCACAGGGAGCAGACAGCAGAAGCAAGAAGAACTACAATCCTGCAGCCTGTGGAACAAAAGCCACATTCACAGAAAGATAGACAAGATGAAAAGGCAGAGGGCTATGTACCAGATGAAGGAACAAGATAAAACCACAGAAAAACAACTAAATGAACTGGAGATAGGCAATCTTCCAGAAAAAGAATTCAGAATAATGATACAGGACCTCAGAAAAAGAATGGAGGCAAAGATCGAGAAGATGCAAGAATGTATAACAAAGACCTAGAAGAATTAAAGAACAAACAAACAGAAATGAACAATACAATAACTGAAATGAAAACTACACTAGAAGGAATCAATAGCAGAATAATTGAGGCAGATAAAGTGATGAAAGGGAAGAACCTACAACCAAGATTACTCTAGCCAGCAAGGATCTCATTCAGATTCAATGGAGAAATCAAAAGCTTTACAGACAAGCAAAAGCTAAGAGAATTGAGCACCACTAAACCAGCTCTACAACAAATGCTAAAGGAACTTCTCTAAGTGGGAAACACAAGAGAAGAAAAAGACCTACAAAAAAACCCCCAAAATGATTAAGAAAATGGTAATAGGAACAATAAACAAAATTGATAAACCATTAGCCAAACTCATCAAGAAAAAGAGAGAGAGGACTCAATTCAATAAAATTAGAAATCAAAAAGGAGGAGTTACAACAGACACCACAGCATACAAAGCATCATAAGAGACTACTACAAGCAACTCTATGCCAATAAAATGGACAACCTGGAAGAAATGGACCGGGCTTCCCAGGTGGAGCAGTGGTTGAGAGTCCATCTGCCGATGCAGGCGACATGGGTTCATGCCCCGGTCTGGGAAGATCCCACATGCCATGTGCTGTGGAGCGGCTAGGCCTGTGAGCCATGGCCGCTGAGCCAGCGTGTCCGGAGCCTGTGCTCTGCAACGGGAGGGGCCACAACAGTGAGAGGCCCGCGTACTGCAAAAAAAAAAAAAAAAAAAAGAAATGGACAAATTCTTAGAAAGGTATAGCCTTCCAAGACTGAACCAGGAAGAAACGGAAAATATGAACAGACCAATCACAAGTAACGAAATTGAAACTGTGATTAAAAATCTTCCAACAAACAAAAGTCTAGGACCAGATGGCTTCACAGGTGAAATCTATGAAACATTTAGAGAAGAGCTACACCCATCCTTCTCAAACTTTTCCAAAAAATTGCAGAGGAAGGAACACTCCCAAACTCATTCAATGAAGCCGCCATCACCCTGACACAAAAATGAGACAAAGATACTACAAAAACAGAAAATTACAGACCAATATCACTGATGAGTATAGATGAAAAATCCTCAACAAAATACTAGCAAACAGAATCCAACAACACATTAAAAGGATCATACACCATGATCAAGTGGGATTTATCTCAGGGATGCAAGGATTCTTCAATATACTCAAATCAACCATTGTGATACACCATACTAACAAACTGAAGAATAAAAACCATATGATCATCTCAATAGATGCAGCAAAAGCTTCTGACAAAATTCAACACGGATTTATTATAAAAACTCTCCAGAGAGTGGGTATAGAGGGAACCTACCTCAACATAATGAAGGCCATATATGACAAACCCACAGCAAACATCATTCTCAATGGTGAAAAACTGAAAGCATTTCCTCTAAGATCAGGAACAAAACAAGGATGTCCACTCTCACCACTATTATTCAACACAGTTTTGGAAGTTCTGGTCATGGAAATCAGAGAAGAAAAAGAAATAAAAGGAATACAAATTGGAAAAGAAGAAGTAAAATTGTCACTGTTTGCAGATGACATGATACTATACACAGAGAATCCTAAAGATGCCACCAGAAAACTACTAGAGCTAATCAATGAATCTGGTAAAGTTG
>NC_041234.1:10978101-11003086 GCF_002837175.3 Physeter macrocephalus
TGGGACCTAATGAAACTTAAAAGCTTTTGCACAGCAAAGGAAACCATAAACAAGACAAAAAGACAACCCTCAGAATAGGAGAAAATATTTGCAAATGAATCAATAGACAAAGGATTAATCTCTAAAATATATAAACAGCTCATGCAGCTCAATATTAAAAAAAAACAAACAACCCAATACAAAAATGGGTGAAAGACCTAAATAGACATTTCTCCAAAGAAGACATACAGATGGCCAAAAGCACATGAAAAGCTGCTCAACATCATTAAATATTAGAGAAATGCAAATGAAAACTACAGTGAGGTGTCATGTCACACCAGTTAGAATGGGCATCATCAGAAAATCTACAAAGAACAAATGCTGGAGAGGGTGTGGAGAAAAGGGAACCCTCTTGCACTGTTGGTGGGAATGTAAATTGATACAGCCACTATGGAGAACAGTATGGTGGTTCCTTAAAAAACTAAAAATAGAATTACCATATGACCCAGCAATCCCACTATTGGGCATATACCCAGAGAAAACCATAATTCAAAAAGACACATGCATCCCAATGTTCATTGCAGCACTGTTTACAATAGCCAGGTCATGGAAGCAACCTAAATGCCCATTGAGAGACGAATGGATAAAGAAGATGTGGTACATATTTACAATGGAATATAACTCAGTCATAAAAAGGAACGAAATTGGGTCATTTGTAGAGACGTGGATGGATCTAGAGACTGTTATACAGAGTGAAATAAGTCAGAAAGAGAATAACAAATATTGTATATTAATGCATATATGTGGAACCTGGAAAAATGGTAGAGATGAACCAGTTTTCAGGGCAGAAATAGAGACAAAGATGTAGAGAACAAATGTATGGACACCAAGGGGTCAAGTGGCAGGGGGTGGGGCGGGGGGTGGTATGATATTATTTTCCTGGTGCTTTTTTGGATTGATGAGTGTCTCACTTTGTGCCCATGTTTTGCATGCAGTGACTCATGCATGGTTTGCTTAACTAGCTAATATTCATAATTTGTTCCATACCAAAAAAAATTAAAAATACACCATGCAGTTATGGTCAATTAATCTATGACAAAGGAGGCAAGAATATTAAATGGAAAAAATGACAGTCTCTCCAATTAGTGGTGCTTGGCAAAGTGGAGAGCTACATGTAAAGGAATTAAATTAGTACATTCTCTAACACCATATACAAAAATAAACTGAAAATGGATTAAAGGCCTAAATATAAGATCAAATATTATAAATCTAGAGGAAAACATAGGCAGAACACTCTTTGAAATAAATCACAGCAATATTTTTTTGGAACCACCTCCTAAAGTAAAGGAAATAAAAGCAAAAATAAACAAATGGGACCTAATTAAACTTAAAAGCTTTTGCACAGTAAAGGAAAGCATTGACAAAACGAAAAGACAACCTACTGAATGGGAGAAAACATTTGCAAATGATATGACCAATAAGGGGCTAATATCCAACATATATAAACAGCTCATACAACTCAACACCAAAACAAAAAAAAAAAAAAAAAAGAAAAGAAAAATCCCGATTGAAAAATGGGCAGAAGACCTGAATAGACATTTTTCCAAAGAGGACATACAAATGGCCAAAACATGCACATGAAATGATGCTCAACACTGCTAATCATAGAAATGCATATCAAAACCACAATGAGATAGTGCTTCACACCTTTCAGAATGGCTACAAAAGACAACAAATAACAAATGTTGGTGAGGATGTGGAGAAAAAGGAAACCCCTGAACACTGTTGGGGGGAAGGTAAATTGGTGGAGCCACTGTGGAAAACAGTGGTGCTTCCTCAGAAAACTAAAAATAGAGCTACTGTATGATCCAGCAATTCCAGTCCTTGGTATATATCCAAAGAAAACTGAAACACTAATTTGAAAAGATACACATACCCCGATGTTCAGAGCAGCATTATTTACAATAGCCAAAACACAGAAGCAACCTAAGCATCCATCAAGAGAAGAATGGATAAAGATGTGGCATATATCTATTTATCTAGCCATATATATATATGATGGAATACTACTCAGCCATGAAAAAGAATGAAATTTTACTATTTGCAACAACATGGATGGACCTGGAGTGTATAATGCTTAGTGAAATAAGTCAGGCAGAGAAAGACAAATACTGTTTGTTATCACTTATATGTGGAATCTAAAAAAATAAATCAAACTAGTGAATATAACTAGTTTATATTCACTAGTATAAAGAAACAGAATCACGGACATAGAAACAAACTAGTGGTTACCAGTGGCAGGGGAGGAGCAAAATAGTAGTAAGGGATTAAGAGGTACAAACTACTATGTATAAAGTAAGTACGCTACGAGGATATATTGTACAGCACAGGGAATGTAGCCAGTGCTTTATAACAAGTATAAATGGAGTATAATCTATAAAAATTTGGATTCACTATATTGTATACCTGAAACTAATATAATATTGTAAATCAGCTATATCTCAATTTAAAAAAAGGCATATCCTTTAACTCAGTAATTCTGGCAATGTATCCTAAGAAAATAAAAACCTTTATGCACACACACAGAGAAGTAAATAAAGTAAAACATGAATGATTTTCCACAGGTTTGGAAACAAGGCAAGGGTACTGGTTCTTATCATTTCTAGTCAAACTTGAAATGCAAGTCCTAGCTAGCTTAATAAGATAAAAAGAGAAAAGGAAATATACACAGATAGGAAAAGATTACTTATAATTGGTTTTTTTTAGAAATGGAATTACCGTATATATAGAAAACCTGAAGGAATGTACAAAAAAGTAAACAGAACAGTAAGTGAATTTATCAAGTTTGTGGTATACAAGATCAGTACACAAAAAAATCAATTGCACATCTGTCTATCAGCAAATAACCATCAAAAACCAAATTAAAATATTATCATGTACAATAGCATCAAGAAACATGAAATAACTAGAGAAACATTAGCAAAATATATGCAAAACCTGTGAGTGAAAACTACCTACATTGCTGAGAAAAACAAAAGAAGATATAAAGAATTGTGATACCCTAATTTTCTTCAATTGGAAAACTTTAAGTGTTAAGATATCATTCCTTTCCAAATTGATCCACAGATTCACCCTCAATAAAAATCTCAGCAGGCTTTTCATGTAAAAATTTACAAGACTATTCTAAGATTAATATGGAAATATAAAGGATCTATTAAAAACAACAACAACAACTAGTTGAAGGATCTTTAATACCCGATTTCAGGACTTCCTACAAAGGTCCAATATTCAAGAGAGTATAGTATTGACATAAGGAGAGAATGAAACAAAATAGAAAGTCTAGAAATATGGCCAATTAATTTTTGACAAGGTTGTCAAGCTAATCTAATGGAATAAAGACAAGTCGTTTCAATAAATACTCTAGCAACTGAATAATCATATGGAAAAATGTATTTGGACATGAATTCCACACTACACAAATAAACCTGAAATAGATCTTGGAACTTAATATAAAAGTACAAACTGTAAAACATATAGAAAAAAAAAATCTTTCAATCCTTACCATAGAAAAAAAATTCTTAGACATTATACCAAAAATAAACAAAATAAACTGTATTTCATCAAATACATAAACTTTAAATATATATACAACTTTAAATATATGCACAATTTCATTAAATATATAAAATTTAAATATATAACAACTTTAAATATATGCACAATTGTCTTTAGTAAATACTTCACTAATGAATATCCAATTAGCACATGAATAAATTCCCAACATCCTTGGTCCTCAGGGAAATACAAATAAAATCCACAATCAGATACCAATTCCCACCTTCTATAATGGCTAAATTTTAAAAGTGTCACAAAACCAAAAGTTGACGAGAATGTGGAAAAACTGGAACTTCATACACTGATGGTGGGACTCAAAATGGTACAGCAGGGCTTCCCTGGTGGTGCAGTGGTTGAGAATCCACCTGTCGATGGAGGGGACATGGGTTCGTGCCCCAGTCCGGGAAGATCCCACATGCCGCGGAGCGGCTGGGACCGTGAGCCATGGCCGCTGAGCCTGTGTGTCCGGAGCCTGTGCTCCGCAACGGGAGAGGCCACAACAGTGAGAGGCCCGCATACCGTAAAAAAATAAAAATAAAAAAATAAAAATGGTACAGCAACTTTGAAAAACATGTAGGCAGTTTCTTTCAAAATTAACCGTACCACACCATGTGATCCAACCCCACTACTCCTAGGTATTTACGCAAGAGAACTGAAAGTTTATGTCCATACAAAGACTTCCACAAAAATGTTCATAGCCACTTTACTCATAATAGCCAAAATATGGAAAGAATTGTAATCTCCATCAACTCATAAATGGGTAAACAATAAGTGATATAACCATACAAAGGAATTCTGACTCAGCAATGAAAAGAAACTACTTTCTCATGCATGCTAGCACGTGATGAACCTCAAAAACATTATGCCAAGTGAAGGAAGTGAGACAAATCAGACCACATATTATACAAATCCATCAACATGAAATTACCCAAAAAGGCAATTGTATAGAGACATAAAGCAGGGTCATAGACATTTCAAAGTAACTTTTAGCAATATGCCATCATGTGACTATTTATTTCACTTTTATATTATTAATTACAAATATGGCATGTATTCAATGTAAAACTTCCAAAAAATACAAATGCATATCCCTTTGCAGAAAGAAACCATGATTATCCAACAAACATGTATATTAGCAAATGCAAACATATATACACATTTATATAAATAATACACTTATATATTTATGCACTTCTCTGAAAGTCTACAATTTAACTTTTTTATTGGCAATGTGTATTGGAGATGTTTTCTGTAAGTGTATACAGATTTACCAGACTGACTGTAACAGTTGTATAGTATTCACAGTATAGACACACTGTAATTTATTTCATAACTGTTTTTCCTGTTATGTTTCCATACTTTTTTGTCTGTTGTTTATTTGAGGGTGTGGAGTTTGCTACACTGCAGCTCAGAGAGAGCCTCACAACAGGCAGCCTGGGCCCCACATGGAACATTTGCTTTTTGCAAATGAATAGAGGAGCATGGCACAACCAGAAGTAAATTAAGGCCCTCCTGGTCCCATCCTGAGCCTGGGGGGAAAGTCAGAGGTCCCAGCTTAGCAGGCCTTCTCTTGGACAGGTCACCTCCACTCCCTGGGTCTGGGACCCCCACCGCCACTCTCGCCACTCTAGCTGCCCACCTGAGGTCAATTCCTAAAGCCGGAGGGGAGTCTGACAAGGACAGCCCCAGCTGGGGCAGGCAGGGAGCAGGAACCCCAGAACCCGCCCCTCCCCCACACAATTTAAACAGCTGTGTCAAATACAGTTCTAGAAACAGAATTACTGTGCAAGGTAATGCAAAATAAATTTGTGGAACAGTGTCAAATTTCTTTCCAAGATGGGTGTAACATTTTTAAATCCTTCATAATCTAATACTAGGGTAAAAATATAAAAATTATCTTATTTAGTTTACATTAAATATTAAGCATATTTAATATACTTATTGGTCTTTTACACTTTTTCATATTTATACTTTGATGTTTTTTACAAATACTACTTGTTTAAATAGGCCATCATTTCATTATTTATTTGAAATACCAGAATTATTCATATTAAGCGTACGTATATATGCATATTTTCACTTTACTTTCACTTTTGTTCTATAAATTGTGTTACTGCATTGATTATGATTTGAACTATTTTATGTAAATTACTGTATATAAAATGCTTTGCAAAAGCTGAATGTTATTGGATATTATATAATTAGTGCAGTTATAAAACTTTTCGCCATACGTAATACAAGTGTCACTTCATTTTCTTTATTAAGAGATTTGGCTGTTCTTATATAATTTTTCATCCAGGTCAACATTACCATCAGATCACCAATTATAACAAAAAAAGCTTTAACATTTGGAGATTTTGCTTGGAAATATGCCTAAATTACTTTAACCTGTATACGAATTATTCAAACAAATATTTTAATAAGAAAAAAGAAAATTTAATTTTTTTGGTTTTTGTTATTTTTATGCTAGCTTTTCTTTTTTGCTTTGTTTTGTTGCTCCTGCCAGGGAAATCAGTTTATTTATATAAATTAATCTGTTTACCTATAGAAATTAAATAATTTTGATTTAAAAATAGTTATAAATTTGTTGAAATATTTTACCATACTATATATTCATCATATACATGAAATATGAAGAATATTATGAAAATATGAAGTGATCAAATGTATTTCCACCAACATTGTCAGAGAAATAAGGACATACTGCCAAGAAGGGAACAATGATTTAAATGATGACTAACCTCTTTTTAGAAACCAAGAGGTATTCAGTGCGGAGATGTCGTCATGGGCTTTGAGAAGATGGCTGCCTTCTCAATAGTGTCCACGGAAAACTACAACCAGGGTGAAAGAACAAATAAAACCGTCAAGGCAGAATTCTACACTCAGCAAAATTATCCTTCCAAACTGAGACTGAAATAAGACACATCCACATAAACGAATCTGAGATAATTTGTCTCTTAAGGTCCCATGATTCACCAAGCTACCGGAAGTTCTACTGGTGAAAGGGAAGTGACATGTGATGAGAACTGAGAACCAATGAAATACGAGGAAAGAACACTGGGAGGTGGGCCAAGATGGCGTCCTCCATTGGCGGCACTTGGTAATGGCAGCCTAGGAATTTATGCAGCATCAGAAGTGCTGCAATCTGTCAATTAAAAAGAGTTATGAGGTTGATCCAGAATCCAAGGAAGAGCCATAAATCTCATCTATTAACAGGAAAGCACATCAAAGAATGTGTGAAAGTGTTTTTTAAAAGCTTCAGATAAAAATGCAATAGAAGAACATAATTTGAATAATAAAAAATGTTTAAAAAACACAAATGTAGGCACAAAAGCAGGCACAGAGAAATAAAGAGATTGGAAAACAGAAAATGAAGGGCAAGATGATCAACTTTAAAACAAACTGTATTCATAATAACTAAATTTTAAAAGACCTAAACATTCCAGTTAAAAGTGGAGACTGTCAGACTAGATAAAAACAACAACACCAGCTAAATCCCAATTATATGCTGTTTATGTGAGACACAACTTATAAAGAAATGGTTAGGTGTAAAATAACAGTGTGAAAAAAAGACACAGCAAACAAAAGTAAGCATAAGAAAACTGGAATAGGTACATTAATGCTAGACAAAATAAAATTTAAGAAAAGGAGTATAACTAGAGATAAAAAGGGATGTTTCATTATGATTAAAGGATCCATTTAATAGGGATACTACAAACTTAAATACTTGGATACCTAATAACAGAACATCAGATACATAATTGTTTAAACTTCCAGTTCTCCGCTAAATTCTTAATTTTGTATTTTCTTCTTTGTACATATTAGGCATTTTAAATTGCATATCTGATAGCTATGAGATGACCTGCCTCCACCTCTCAGAAACAAAAGCAAATATTCCCTGGAAGAAGACAAAGTCACCCAGAATCTCTAATTTTCTTTTCTTCCTTGGGTCAGTTTGGATTTTTTTTTTTTAATTGAAGTATAGTTGATGTACAAAGTTTTGTTAGTTTCAGGTGTACAGCAAAGTGATTCAGATATATATATATATTTCTACAGTAAATCTAAAGCAAAACTCACCATATATGCAAAATATGAAGAATAATTGATGTGAAAACATTTTGAGAGTAACTAAATTTGTAGCTAATTTGTAGCTTAATTCCACTCTGGATATGGAATATACTGTGTATCTGTTACATGAATTTTGTCAAATTTTGCCTAATGACTCAGTATCTGATCAAATTGTGTAGATGTTTTCATGTGTACTTGAAGAGAATATGTATTCTGCAGTTGTTGAGTCTATTTTTCTATATGTCAATTAGGACACTATTGTTCAAATATTCTTCTTCCTTGTGATTTTTCCCCCTTGTTCTTCTTTCCTTTTTAAAAAAACATTTATTTATTTATTTTTGGCTGCGTTGGGTCTTCGTTGCTGCACGTGGGCTTTCTCTAGTTGCGGCAAGCGGGGGTTACTCTTTGTTGCAATGTGCAAGCTTCTCATTGCAGTGGCTTCTCTTGTTGCAGAGCATGGGCTCTAGGTGTGCAGGCTTCAGTAGTTATGGCACGCAGGCTCAGTAGTTGTGGCGCATGGGCTTTGTTGCTCTGCAGCATGTGGGATCTTCCTGGACCAGGGATCAAACCCGTGTCTCCTGCGTTGGCAGGTGGATTCTTAACCACTGTGCCATCAGGGAAGTCCCTCCGCTTGTTTTACTTTTTTTTTCAGAGATGGGTGAGTTAAACTCTCACACTGTGGTTATTCCTATCTCCTTTTAGTTCTATCACTTGTCTTGTAAATTGAGGCTATATTATCATGTAAATAGAAGGTTAGGATGTTTCTATCTTCCTCTTGGATTCAGCCTCTTATTATATTTAAATAAGTCTTTTTTTCCCCTAATAATAATTTCCTTCCTTAAATCTATTTTGTCTGATATAAGAGTAACAACACCAACTTTCTTTGGTTAACTGCCACATTGTACATTTTTCCCATTCTTTCTTACAGAACACAGAATTCATTTTTAAGATTATATATATGTTTTCTAATATTTCTTAACTTTTAAAATGGAGTATTTTGTCTGTTTATATGTAACTTAATACCTGATGTATGTGGATTTGAATGTTCCATATTATCATTTCTTCTGTTTGTTCTTTAGAATAACATAGGATATGCTGAGTAGAAAACAACAGAAACAATAAGAACAACAACAACAAAATTGTGTACTAAATTACTGTAGGGGGGAAATTTATAGAATTACAATATTAAAGTTGAAAACTTTGACATACTATCATGAAATGTAAGAAAAAAGCCTTGAATCTGAGAAATCATTTGAAGAACCATTAGACAAATGTCTTACTCAAAGACTATGTATGTCACATTTTAATAGCAACTGGGATGTTATATAAATCAATCTAATTATTTACAAGTTTGCTTAATTTAAATAGATTTCTTTTTGACTCTGAATAGCCAAAGTGATTTTGAGAAAGCTGTAGGTATCATGCTCTGTGACTTCAAACTATACTTCAGAGCTATAGTAATCAAAATAGCATGGTACTGGCACAAAAACAAGCACAAAGATCAAAGGAATAGAATAGAGAGCCCAGAAATAAACCCATACATGTGGTCAATTGATCTATGACAAGGGAGGCAAGAATATACAATAGAGAAAAGACAGTCTCTTCAAAAAGTGCTGTTGGGAAAACTGGACAGCTACATATAAAACAATGAGATTAGAACATTCCCTCACACCATATAAAAAAATAAACTCAAAAAGGGACTTCCCTGGTGGCACAGTGGTTAAGAATCCACCTGTCAATGCAGAGGACACGGGTTCAAGCCCTGGTCCAGGAAGATCCCACATGCCTCGGAGCAACTAAGCCCGTGCACCACAACTATGGAGCCTGTGCTCTAGAGCCTGCAAGCCACAACTACTGAGCCTGTGTGCCACAACTACTGAAGCCTGCATGCCTAGTGCCTGTGCTCTGCAATAAGAGAAGCCACCGCAATGAGAAGCCCGCGCACCACAACAAAGAGTATCCCCCACTCGCTGCAACTAGAGAAAGCACGCACGCAGCAACGAAGACCCAACACAGCCAAAAATAAAAAAAAATTTTTTTAAAAAGGATTCAAGACTTAAATGTAAGACCTGAAACCATAAAACTTCTAGAAGAAAGCATAGGCAGTACTCTTTGACATGGGTCTGAGAGGTATTTTTTTTGGATATGTCTCCTCAAGCAAGGGAAAAAAAGCAAAGATAAACAAATGGGATCAAATCAAACTAAAAAGTTTTTGCCCAGTGATAGAAATCATCAACAAAATGAAAAGCAACCTACTGAATGAGAGAAGATATAGGCAGATGACATGTCAGATAAGGGGTTAATTTCCAAAATACATTAAAAAAATATCTCATGCAACTCAATACCAAAAAACCCCAGATAATCCAATTAAGAAATGGCTAGAGGACCTGAATAGGCATTTTTCCAAAGAAGACATACAGATGGCTAACAGGCATATGAAAAGATGCTCAACATCACTACTCATCAGGGAAACACAAATCAAAATCACAATGAGATATCACCTCACACCTGTCAGAATGGCTATCATCAAAAAGACAAAAAATAACAAGTGTTAGCAAGGATGTGAAAAAAAGAGAACCCTAACACACTGTTGGCTGGAATGTAAATTGGTACAGCCACTATGGACAACAGTATGGAGGTTCTAAAAAAAATTAATAACAGAACTACCATATGATCCAGCAATTCCATTACTGGGTATTTACCTGGAGAAAACAACACCACTAATTTGAAAAGATATATGCACCCCCAATGTTCGCAGCAGCATTATCTACAACAGCAAAAATATGGCAGCAATCTAAGTGTCCATCAACAGATGAACGGATAAAGAAGATACGGTGTGTATCTGTGTGTGTGCATACATACACAATGGAACATTACTCAGCCATAAAAAAAGAATGAAACCTTGCCATATGCAACAACATGGATGGGTCTGGAGGGTATTATGCTTAGTGAAATAAGTCTGACAGGTAAAGACAAATACTGTATGTTTTCACTTATATATGGAATCTAAAAAACAAAACAAATAAATATAACAAAAGGGAAACAGACTCACAGATACAGAGAACAAACTAGTGGTTGCCAGAAGGGAGGGGGCAGAGAGGGGCAAAATAGTTGAAGGGGAATAAGAGGTGCAATTTACTAGTTACAAAATAAATAAGTCACAGGTGGGATGTATGGAGTGTAATGTACCCATGGAATGTAATCAATATTTTACAATAACTGTATGGTGTGTCATCTATAAAAATATCAAATCATTATGTTGCACCCCTGAAACTAATATAATATTGTAAGTCAACTATACCTAAATTTAAGAAAATAGTTTTCAATTTTATGTTAGAAGTTATTTTAATTAGAATGAAATCAATATTTAAAATTCTCATCGCAGATTACAGATGGATAACTCAAGAGCATAATATTGAAATCAATTTCCACTACAGAGATCGATCACCTGCAGGATGACAATCTTTAAAGTGGGTTGCCTAGTGCTCTATGTGTACCTTATTGCAGATAGTTATACTGGACTATGAGGCGATTTTTTCTGATGCAGGTTAGCTTATTTCACTTAAGAATTTTTATATGTCAGCAGACCAAATCCATTATTTTAACTACAATGAGATGTTCAAGCTCACTCTTCACTATGACTCTAATATAATTAACTTTCCTAAGCTTCCTTCCATTTTAAAGCAATTCTGGAGTGGGAGCCCATTCACTTATAATATTTTAGCCTTATTAACATCTTTTTTAGTATAATAAATCTAGCTATGTAAGAGTTATTGATTCCAGGGAGGTGATGCCAAGTTTTGTTCTTATCTTGACAATAAAATACTACATTTCAATTTTAAGTTAATTTCTATTTAAATATGGAGTAACAGATATCAATACTCATATATCAATAGACTTAGCTGCTCCCAAATAACAAGATTTTTAGATTTATTTTTTGTTTTAATCCAAAGGATGACCAAGTTACAATTAATTTGTTTGAACCCAGAGCCTTAAAACAATGGCGCCACCAAATATTTTTGCAATAGTCATGATATTTATCAAGATTATAAAAACAAAATAAATTTTATTCTTTTTAACTGTTAAACATATGGAATGCATACAAGCAGAGGTTTTCATGTGAGGCTTGTGGAATTACTTCTATCTTATACATCTACTATAAGTACCTTTTAAGTGAGAGGAGATGTGTGAAGATCAAACACTATGACAGCTTTAAAGAAGTGTTCATAATGGCTGGTCTGAGTGCTATAAGTCAAAAGGTTTCAATACAAACGAAAAAAAACAACAAAAATATTTTAAAAATTAAAAGATTAAAAAAATATATACATGTATATTTCACTTATTAACATAGGTTCACGAATCCAATGCTAAATATGAATTATATGCTAACATTTCAAATCAGGCCCTTAAAATTCTCCTGGTGTTATCTGTACCATCAGTGATTTCCTTATTGTCCTAGAGAGGCTCTTAGCGCAATGTCTTGTAGTAGAAGACTTGGGGTTTCATTAATCTTTGAAAATAAACGCGGACACAGTTAAGTACTGGAATTTTTCAGGTTTCTACATAAAAAGAGAAAATAATTGGCTTCTTTGGAGATGAAAGTAAGATCTAGTATCAGGAAACAAACAGTTAAAAGAAAGTATAGACAAATAAAATTTAACATTAAACCAATGCATGTATATTTATCAATTCAAGCTTTTCTAGAGCTGCTAACTTGTGCTAGGCTTGGTGGAGCAAAAAGCAATATATATAACCAAAAGACATTACAAAAATAGTACACAGTTCCGTTATCTTTATACAGCTCCCCCCCCCAAATTATCATATTATATAATCATAGTACATCAGAACCAGGAGATTATCACCGATAGAACACTACTAGCTAATCTACAAAACTTAATCTAATATTACCAATTATCACAATAATGTCCTTTTACTGCTCCAGGATTCAATCCAGAAGGGCACACTGCATTTCGTTGTCATGTCTTCCAACCTGGGGAAGTGTCATGGCCTTGACAGTTTTAAAGAGTTTTGACCAGTTATTTTGCTGAATGTTCCTCAATTTGGGCTTGTGTGATGTTTCCTCATAATGAATTGCAGTTATACATTTTTTGCCAAGAATACCACAGAAGTGACGGTGAGTTCTTCTCAGTGCCTCATATCAAGGGATTCATATCAATATGTCTTATTATTGATGATATTGACCTTTATCATCACTTGGTTAAGGTGGTATCTGTCAGGTTTCTCCACTGTAAATTTCCTATTTTCTCCTTTGTAATCAATATGTATCTTGAAGAAGAATAACTATAAAACTGTGCAAATATCCTTTATTGAGGAATTTGCAATGTGTTACCTAGTTCATACTTATGTTAAATATTATTAAAATATTATTTTATGTAGAAATTACAGTGAAGGCATGATGAGGAAGTAATAAATTCCACTGAAAATAATAAATTTTAAACATAATTTCATTTTCCTGCCAACAGAATATTTTCCTTGGTAATATTCACTTATAGAGATAGTCTGTTGCTATTTCTTGCATACTTTATTAGTACATCTGCAAATGCAAAGAGAAACAGCTGAGTAGAGAAGTGTAACAGAATATGCAAGGCCTATAGCAGAATATCTTTCCCCTAGAGTATGCTGATCAGGGAAACAACACCACCAGATCTCAGGGAAACTGTGAAGCAAAAAATAGAGTACAGGCTTGGCCTTCTTTTCAGCCTCTGTATATTTCAGGAAGATTCTGCTTAAAAGCTAATCTTTTTCTTTGTTACTTTGAACAAAAACAATCCCTATTAACAGGGTCCATAACAAGTGTCTCTCCCACCCCACCTCCCACACACACACTCACACACACATCATATGTATTATACACAAGCAAAGTTCCAATGAAACATTATTAACAAAAACAGAGTAGGCTGGATTTGGCAAGCAGAGCCATAGTTTACTGATCCTTGATTGGACCACTTAGAGCAGGATTTCTCAACCTTGGCACTAGTCATATTTGGGGCCAGATAATTGTCATGTTTGATGTTCTTTGTTCTGACAAGATATAAAACTGTGCTGAAAATCATGCTTCTCTGGAACAGTTACTCAGAGCTATCTATCTCAGAGGCTGTGTCGGGGCTACAGTCTTCAGTTTGGCTTGAATAAAACCCTTTTCTATTCCTATTATAGACTGCTTATTGATTCTTTCCATCAACCCAGTAGAACTCTCCCACTCTGGAAGTGACCACCACAAATGTCTCCAGACATTGCCAAACATACCCTGGGGAACAAAATCATCCCTGATTGAGAAACACTGCCCTTGCAGTCTCCTGGCCAAAGAGAGCAGACTTAATCTGATTCTTTCCATTGTTCTTTGGGTCTTTTTCAACACCTGTTGGCATTTCTGGGTTGAGAACTTCTCTGGCACTCAGGTTGGGGATATATAGGAGATGAACAAAAAAACCCTAAAAGACTCAACTCTAAGTCTTTCCTGGAATCCCAGTGTCCCTAGCTGGGTCTGACTTCTTTTCTCTCCCTTTCATAGTCTTCTGCTGTTTGCTTTCATTTGTCTTATCCAGGTTTTAGGTGTAACAAGTGGGAAGACTAGAGTGAAATTTCGTATCCTTCCAGGTATATATTCTTAAAAGATGACTCCTGTCTGAGAATGTGTATTGTCATGGTTAAGAGTGGTTAAGAGTTCAGAAACCAAGTATCATGAATTATGAATTCAACTCATGGCTATACTATTCAAGGCATGTGAACCCCTGAACAGGATTCACAGCCTCCTGCTAACCAATTTTTTCAGATGTAAATTTGTAGTGGTATTAATATACAACTCATAGTTGTATGCAGTATAATCTAAATTTAACTCATGAGGATTAAATGAATTACTACACATAAAAAATATGGACCAGTGTTACATAGTAAATTCTATGTATTAGATATCATTATATCATTTTTATTATAATTATCTAGACCTAGAGGGGTGGGATAGGGAGGGTGGGAGGGAGGCTCAAGAGGGAGGGGATATGGGGATATGTGTATACGTATAGCTGATTCACTTTGTTGTACAGCAGAAACTAACACAACATTGTAAAGCAATTATACTCCAATAAAGATATTTTTTTAATTAAAAAAATAATTATCTGGAAAAGTACTGACAAGTGACTTTACAATCATCATGCCAATGATTATTAATGCTCCATACCCCCATCCCAAAGTGAAAGCAAGAATCATCAAAAAGGAAAGCTTTAGAAGATTTTTTAAAACTGGAAGAGATTCACTTGAATTTGAACTAATTTAATGCACTGTTTTAAAGGGTTGGAAAACTGGGATATTTGATATCTTGAGGTACTTCAAATCATGAAGAATTTAAATGCCTGAACTACAAGGACCACATTACAATATTTTTCTTTTAAGTAATTCTTTTCCCCACTCAGGGACAATAACAGAGAAAGGGCTAGTGTTTCATTAAGGCTATACCTACTCTCATTCTCTCTAGAACAATATTCACCTCCTGAGCAGGGGCACATATTAATCTCTCTTCAAGGAAGGTCTTTCACCCTTTGGCAACTTGAAGAAGAGAGGTTCTTTCCATTCAGGATTCATCATATGTCATATAAGGTTATAAAGCTAAACACTAGAACAAAGAAGCCCACACTCACACAATGCCCACAGCAGACAAGAGAAAACAAAGGAAGCATTGAATGTAAAATAACATAAAGTAAAATGAAAGAATTAAGACCAAATATTTGTATATCAATAAGTAGAAACAGGATACGGTACATATTAGAAGTAAAAGGCTAAGCAGATAAAATAACAGTAGCAAATACATACTGCATCTAATAGGTGTACCTAAAATGACTTAAAAGTGAAAGTATGAACCGAGTTGTGCCATGATATTAATCCTAGACAACGGAGACTTCTTAAAGAAGAAAAAGAAGGGCATGTGATAATGATAAAGAGCACTGTCCACATTGATAATAAAACTTTGTGATTAATATTTATATAGTGAAAAACCAAATGTCCAAAATATGAAACACAGACTGCAAGAAGAAAATTAAGGGAAACAATGAATGAGAAACCAACTTTAAACCACCATGAATACCTAATGAAGAAGTCACATAATCTTTTTTTGAGCAGTTAACCATGTAACCTATCAGGAAAAATGTATTAATAAGATTGGTATCGTCTTATTTTGAATTCTCCCAGAAGCAGGTCTTAAGATAAGAATCCCACTGAAATGTGTTCATTAGGGAAGACTAGGGACACAAGTAGGGAACAGAGAAACTATCTAGTTAAGGGAAAGCATCCAATAGAAGGTGCATAATTAAACTACCTGCCACAGATTAATCACATGGAAAAACTCTAAGAAATAGTATAAAATATGACCACATTTTCGTACACAAGTGGGGAGGCAACTAGGGTATTTATATACCATATCACAGCAGACATGGGTTGGTGACTGCAGGGCATGTATTAACTCACCAGAACTTCTGGCCTGCTGCATGGGAACAGAACAACCTTTTAAGAGTTCAGAAAAAGCTTTGTGGCAGAGAGATACAGATACTGGCAGGTGAAAGTTCAAAGGCACACACTGAAAACTGTAGGGTCTGAGAGATATGGGCAGGGGACTACTAGTATCTGCTATAGCCATATATTATTCTCTATAACCTGGTAACACAAAACTTTATGTGATGATAAGGCAAGTACTAAAATTGAGCATGTGTTAGACCACAAAGAAAATCACAATTCATTTAAGAAAGTAAAAAAGAAAGAGGCATATTTTCTGACCACAATGGTGTAATATTTTAAATTAAGGGGGAAAAAAAATCTGAAATTATCTCAAAATATTTTTAAATTACAAAGAAAACACTGTCATACAACTCTTAAAGATGAAACCCAAATCAACACTGCATAGTATAGACACAATCATGATTAAGGATACACATGTTTTAAAAATAGATAACACTAAAACTATTTTCAGTGAAAAACAATTCATGCCCTTTGACTCCCATATCCCTAAATAAGAAATAATATTTTAAAATTGTTACATTTTCCATGTTAAATTAAAAAAAAAAAATCCATGGAAAAAAGAAAAATTTTAAAGGATTAAATCAATAATATTATTCAAAATCCTAAACTAGTTTATATATATTTGAATGATATTATAATGCTACTAGATTAATATATGAAAACGGATAAAATGCTACGATAGCAAAATTATAAATGAGGAAAGGAAAAAAGATAGGAAATTAAAAGATATATATCAAAATTCTTTAGAATAATTTGCACAATATTCTTTGAAAATCAGGATTAAGTAAATAACATTGATTACCAAAATTAACTCCAGAAGAGATGGAAAATCTATACAAGCATGAAAATTAATTTTAAAATATTGATAAAATACCTCACTAAAAATTAAAAGGCCAAGATGATTTCATAATAATTTCAAACCAAGAAGTTAATTCCAATGTAATTTAAAATTTTCCAGAGCAGTAATTAAGGTAATGCTTAAAATACTGTTTTGATGTCAAAATAATATTGACAACAAAATTCAAATCAGTATAATTTATTAATATCAATACCCAGGTAAGCAATCAAGTGTTAGAAAAGAGGAAATACTGATACATTAAAATAACTATATACCTTTAGGACAAGGATTTTACATGTTTTGTTTAGCTCTGAATCTCTAGCTTCTGGGAAAATGCCTGCCATGTTTTAGGCACACACTAAGTACACGTAGTATGAATGAATAATGACAGGACAAGAATACAAGGGTGGTTCAAAATTGCCAATTATATATGTAGGTATGTGTATATATATATATTTATATTTTAAGTAGATCAGAGTAAAAATTTATGCTTATGATTACCATGTGGCATTAAAACACACAAAAAATAATATTCAGTCTTGATTTTTTTAACTGAGATATAATTGACACATAACATTGTATAAGTTTAAGGTATACAACGTGTTGACTTGACACATTTATGTACTGCAACATTATCGCCACCATGGCGTTAGCTCACATCTCTATTATGTGACATAATTACCATTTCTTTTTTCTGGTGGGGACAATTAAAAGCTAGTCTCTTAGCAACTTTGAAGTTTGTAATACAATATCATTGACTATAACCACTATGCTCTGCATTAGATCCCAGGACTTATTTATGTTGTTTAAGGGTACAAACTTGGAGCTAGTAGATAAATAAGTCCTGTAGTCCTAATTTTTTAAAATAATTGTCTTTATTTATGTATATCTATAAAATCAAAGAAAGCATCATGCTTAATGAAAAGACACTAGAAAAATTCCATGAAAATTTAGAAAAACTAAAGACCTCTGAATAACAACACTATTATTTAGATTTGTTCTAAAATTCCAAGTAATATCAAATGCAAGCAGTGTGTGTGTGTGTGTGTGTGTGTGTGTGCGCGTGTGTGTAAGACAAGATATAAAATAGAAAAAATGTGCAAGGTTTATGATCAGGCAGTTAAAAGAAATACAAATGGCTAAAAATATAAAAGGATGTTTAATAGTGAAATGTAAAAAACATTTTTCAACTGTAAGATAGGAAAAATTTATAAAATTAAGTAAAATTACAATTTGGCACAGATGTGGAAACAGTTAAAACCACATGAGAAGATGCTGAGTATCACTAATTACTAGAGAAATGCAAATAAAAACTACAATGAGGTATCACCTCACACCAGTCAGAATGGCCATCATTGAAAAACTGACAAACAATAAATGCTGGAGAGGGTGTGCAGAAAAGGGAATCCTCTTACACTCTTGGTGAGAATGTCAATTGATACAGCCACTATGCAGAACAGTATGGAGGTTCCTTAAAAGACTAAAAAGAGAACTACCATATGACCCAGCAATCCCACTCCTGGGCATACACCTGGAGAAAACCATAATTCAAAAAGATACATGCATCCCCAAATTCATTACAGCACTATTTACAATAGCCAGGACATGGAAGCAACCTAAATGTCCTTCAACAGAGGAATGGATAAAGAAGATATGGTACATATATACAATGGAATATTAGTCAGTCAAAAGAAGGAACAAAATTGTGCCATTTGCAGAGATGGATGGACCTAGAGACTGTCATACAAAGTGAAGTAAGACAGAAAGAGAAAAACAAATATCATATATTAACATATATATGTGGAATCTAGAAAAATGGTACAGATGTACCTCTTTGCAAAGCAGAAATAGAGACACAGATGTAGAGAACAAACATATGGACACCAAGGGGGGAACGGGGGGTGGGATGAATTGGGAGATTGGGATTGACATATATACACTACTATGTATAAAATAGATAACTGAGAACCTACTGTATAGCACAAGGAACTCTACTCAGTGTTCTATGGTGACCTAAATGGGAAGGAAATCCAAAAAGGAGGGCATATATGTATATGTATAGCTGATTCACTTTGCTGTACAGCAGAAACTAATACAACATTGTAAAGCAACTATACTCCAATAAAAAACAAAACAAAACAAACAAACAAAACTACTTGTAAGCATCTAAAGAAGTTCAACAATTTTGGAGGCCAATTTTTCCATGTACAAGAAAATTTAAACTCCAGAAACTGGCTGACTTACCAATTATTTTTTTGGTGGGGGGTGCTGGGAAACTACCCCAAATCCCTCTTCAAAAACTATGACAAGAACTAATTATAATGTTATTTAATTTTGTATTGATTTTAAAAGCAAAACCCAACCCATATGTTCAACAACTTGGGAATGATAAAAAGCTAATTTTAAAAAAATATTAATAATATCTTTTAGGAAGGGAGCTAAGGATCTTTGTAGTGAGGTATGATAGAGAAGCTTAAATTTTTAAATTTATAATTTCATAAACTTTTTATCCTTAACATATATCATATATGCCTATACTCATATGTGTGTGTACATATCCACCTACATATGTATGTAATGTTTTTAGAGACTGGGAAAGAGTTTACTATGACAGATTAGTAGAAAAAGATTAACTGAGCATTCTATTTAAAATATTTACATTACTTGGTATTGCGAATAAAATAAATATGACACACCATCCTCAGGATCTACTCTATATATGTAATCGTATTGCCACAACACAAGCAATCTCAAATTATTCAAGTCTAGAAAATCGCAATTAAATTCCTCGGTAACTCTTTTAGGGGATGGAAACTATGTGTTGTGATGTTGATGGGAAATTAATTATCTAACAAGAGCCACTTACTTTTAAACTTCACAATCTGAAGTTTCAGAGGTTGTTAAATGTGCAGTAAGGTCTTCTAAATGAATATATGCCAATGGCTTTTTCAGATATTTTGGAAAAGTACACAAAAATGCACTTAGCATTTTTTAGTAAAGCCATGGAAATGTCATCGCTTTGGGGGGAAGACTATCTAGATTCAATTGAGAAATAAAATTCCTCAGGGATAGATATAAATGAGGCCCTAAAGTTAGCACAAAAGATTTAGGGATTTGATTGTGCATTTGCAGAGGTAACTTAGAGTAGGGACGCTCTGGACTTCAGTGATGTTTCAGACTTATTATTCCATTCTCTATTCTTATTATTGCATCAGAAATCCAAGTATTAGAAAGAATGAAGAATGAACAAATTACAGTATCATTTATTTTACAAAAACATATTTAATTTCCATTAATATCATCAATATTATAGTCATTATCTGCCCTTAAAATATTGCTACATAGTTTCATCTAACTATAGCTAAATACAATAACTGGAAAATCTGTCCTCAGACAAAATGTTCAAAATAGGTACTTGCCACTTATGAATATAGCTATAGCGAGATGTAGAACTGAGTGAGACGTTAAAGAAGAATTAAATGATACATCCCAGAAGGTATGAAATATGAAAGGTGGCTCTGACTATACCCTAGAACATACAGTTCTAAGTAAACTACAGATGGATAAAATGTAAAACAAAACCAATATAATTACAGCAAAACATGTATACTACTAATAGGCCAGGAGAAAAAAAGGAATGCATTTCTAATATCCTATAATATAAAATACTAGTTGGACAGTACTATGGTATTTTGTCTCCTGTAAGTATTTCTATGCAGTAAATTTAAGAGGTTGATTTGAAGATGATTCTGCTCTCCCACATTCAATGCAAATAGCCTTGTGTAGTTGAAATGATAAGTAATACTAAGACATGAGCATATTTTGATTAGTCTTTCAATTAGAGAATAATTTTAACTATAGATAAAACCATTTTATGGTTTTATCAATCATTTCTGCTATCACTTGATGAAAATAATCTCAAGAATTTTAAAATATCAAAAGTTTAGAAATTACATTCTAGAACTGCAAAATATATGAGGCTCAAAAATTATTTTCTATGATAAAGTCCACATTTTTTAATATTCACTATGATGAAAAAGAATATAAAATAAGCTAAGAATATTTTTCACTCAAAAGTCATTTGAGGCACATCATGGCTTTGGGGGGCAGCTGTACTATTAAAACTATGTTTGTCCAGATATGAAAATATGTTTAAAGCATTCTTCATATAACATTTATTGTTTGTGTCTGTCAAAGACAAAAAACAAATTCCTGAAAATCTAGCTGCTATCATATATTAACCTCCATGAGAACACAAACCAGATAAAAGTTTTTTCAATGCATTTCAAAAAGCATGGTACATAGTAGCTTATATTTGTCAATTACTTTCACATTGCATTGGCCTTAATTATGTGAAACAAAAAAAATTAAGAATTTGTTATATTTTTAAGGAAATAAGACCAAAAATGAAAATAAATTTCTTATTACCCTCAAACCAATATGTGGATAGGGGAAGAGTGGGGAATTTAAGAAGTGTGTTACAAATCATTTTACACACATTGCGTAGCACAATGCCTGCAAAGAGAAGACATTTATTGAATGAATGGATGAATGAAACCTGAATCAGGAATCAGAAAAAAATAGTCAAAGATTGTTTTACCAAAAGAGTCCAATAAGTCAACACAAAGAGTTAAATTTAATAGTAGGCAAGTCAAACGCGCTATGGGAACACCTATGAGACATGTTTAAATGAGAATGAGGTTCAGGAAACCCTACCAGAGGGATATTAGCATGAGCTAAATTTTGGTGGATGAAATTAAAGAAGATATATGGAGAAAACAGAACAGTGCATTTTAGAAACTACATTTGTTCGCCATGGCTGAAGCAGATAATTTAATAATCATCACACAGAAGTTAATTTTTTTTAAAACTGAAAAAGATCCATTAGATATGGCAATATGTAGAGCACTGGATAAACAATGTCTCTGGGTGTTTTGTTTTGTTGCTTTTATTATTATTATTCTTTTAACATCTTTATTGGAGTATAATTGTTTTACAAGGTTGTGTTAGTTTCTGCTATATAACAAACTGAATCAGTTATATGTATACATATATCCCCATATCCCTTCCCTCTTGTGCCTCCCTCCCACCCTCCCTATTCCACACAAAGCACTGAGCTGATCTTCCTGTGCTATGCTGCTTCCCACTCGCTATCTATTTTACATTTGGTAGTGTATATATGTCCATGCTCCTCTTTCACTTCAGCCCAGCTTACCCTTCCAACTCCCCATGTCCTCAAGTCCATTCTGTATGTCTGCAACTTTCTTCCTGTCCTTCCCCTAGGTTCATCAGAACCATTCTTTTTTTTCAGATTCTATATATATGTGTTAGCATACAGTATTTGTTTTTCTCTTTCTGACTTACTTCACTCTGTATGACAGACTCTAGGTCCATCCACCTCACTACAAATAACTCAATTTTATTTCTTTTTATGGCCAAGTAATATTCCATTGTATATATGTGCCACATCTTCTTTATCCATTCATCTGTCAATGGACGCTCAGGTTCCTTCCATGTCCTGGCTATTGTAAATAGCGCTGCAATGAACACTGGGGTACATGACTTATTTTTTAAATTTAATTTTATTTACTTTTTTATACAGCAGGTTCTTATTAGTTATCCATTTTATAGATATTAGTGTATATATGTCAATCCCAATCTCCCATTTCATCACACAACCACTGCCGTGCCCCCCCCCAGCCACTTTCCCGCCTTGGTGTCCATACGTTTGTTCTCTACGTCTGTGTCTCTATTCCTGCCCTGCAAACTGGTTCATCTGTACAATTTTTCTCGGTTCCACATATATGCGTTAATGTACAATATTTGTTTTTCTCTTTCTGACTTACTTCACTCTGTATGACACCCTCTAGATCCATCCACGTCTCTACAAATGACCCAATTTTGTTCCTTTTTATGGTTGATTCCTTTTTCTCCACACCTGCTCCAGCATTTGTTGTTTGTAGATTTTCTGAAGACGCCCATTCTAACTGGTGTGAAGTGATACCTCATTGTAGTTTTTATTTGCATTTCTCTAATGGTTAGTGATGCTGAGCACCCTTTCATGTGTTTGTTGGCCATCTCTATATCTTCTTTGGAGAAATGTCTATTTAGGTCTTCTGCTCAATTTTGGATGGGGTCCTTTGTTTTTTCGATATTGAGCTGCATGAGCTGCTTGTATATTTTGGAGATTAATCCTTTGTTAGTTGCTTCATTTGCAAATATTTTCTCCCATACTGAGGGTTGTCTTTTCATCTTGTTTAAGGTTTCCTTTGCTGTGGAAAAGCTTTGAAGTTTCATTAGGTCCTATTGGTTTATTTTTGTTTTTATTTCCATTTTTCTAGGATGCATGTCAAATAGGATCTTGCTGTGATTTATGTCATAGAGTGTTCTGCCAATGTTTTCCTCTAAGAGTTTGATAGTGTCTGGCCTTACGTTTAAGTCTTTAATCCATTTTGAGTTTATTTTTGTGTATGGTGTTAGAAAGTGTTCTAATTTCATTCTTTTACATGTAGCTGTCCAGTTTTCCCAACATCACTTATTGAATAGGCTGTCTTTTCTCAATTGTATATTCTTGCCTCCTTTATCAAACATAAGGTGACCATATGTGCGTGGGGTTATCTATGGGCTTTCTATCTTGTTCCATTGATCTATATTAGTTTTTGTGCCAGTACCATATTGTCTTGATTACTGTAGCTTTGTAGTATAGTCTGAAGTCAGGGAGTCTGATTCCTCCAGCTCCGTTTTTTTCCCCTCAAGATTGCTAAGGTTATTCGGGGTCTTTTGTGTCTCCATACAAATTGTAAGGTTTTTTGTTCTAGTTCTGTAAAAATTGCCATTGGTAATTTGATAGGGATTGCATTGGATCTGTAGATTGCTTTGGGTAATATAGTCATTTTCACAATATTGATTCTTCTAACCCAAGAACATGGTATATCTCTCCATCTGTTTGTGTCATCTTTGATTTCTTTCATCAGTGCTTATAATTTTCTGAATACAGGTCTTTTGTCTCCTTAGGTAGGTTTATTCTTAGATATTTTATTCTTTTTGTTGCAATGGCAAATAGGAGTATGTTCTTAATTTCACTTTCAGATTTTTCATCATTAGTGTATAGGAATGCAAAAGATTTATGTGCATTAATTTTGTATGCTGCTACTTTACCAAATTCATTGATGAGCTCTAGTAGTTTTCTGGTATCATCTTTAGGATTCTCTATGTGTAGTATCATGTCATCTGCAAACAGTGACAGTTTTACTTCTTTTCCAATTTGGATTCCTTTTATTGGAATCCTTTATTGGATTCCTTTTCTTCTCTGATTGCTGTGGTTAAAACTTCGAAAACTACGTTGAATAATAGTGGTGAGAGTGGGCAACCTTGTCTTGTTCCTGATCTTAGAGGAAATGCTTTCAGTTTTTCACCAATGAGAAAGACGTTGGCTGTGGTTTTGTCATATATGGCCTTTATTATGTTCAGGTAAGTTCACTCTATGCCTACTTTCTGGAGAGTTTTGATCATAAATGGGTGTTGAGTTTTATCAGAAAATTTTTCTGCATCTATTGAGATTATCATATGGTTTTTATCCTTCAGTTTGTTAATTTGGTGTATCACATTGATTGATTTGCATATATTGAAGAATCCTTGAATTCCTGGGTTAAACCACACTTGATCATGGTGTATGATCCTTTTAATGTGCTGTTGGATTTTGTTTGCTGGTATTTTGTTGACGATTTTTGCATCTATGTTCATCAATGATATTGGCCTGTAGTTGTCTTTTTTTTGTGACGTCTTTGTTTGGTTTTGGTATCAGGGAGATGGTGGCCTCGTAGAATGAGTTTGCAAGTGTTCCTCCCTCTTCTGTATTTTGGAAGAGTTTGAGAAGCATAGGTGTTAGCGCTTCTCTAAAAGCTTGATAGAATTCACCTGTGAAGCCATCTGGTCCTGGGCTTTTGTTTGTTGGAAGATTTT
>NC_041234.1:11003469-11117839 GCF_002837175.3 Physeter macrocephalus
TGTTGGAAGATTTTTAATCACACTTTCAATTTCAGTGCTTGTGATTTTTCTGTTCATATTTTCTATTTCTTTCTGGTTCAGTCTTGGAAAATTGTACCTTTCTAAGCATTTGTCTGTTTCTTTATGCTTGTTCATTTTATTGCCATACAGTTGCTTGCAGTAGTCTCTGTTCATTTTATTGGCATATAGTTGCCTGCAGTAGTCTCTGTTCATTTTATTGGCATATAGTTGCCTGCAGTAGTCTCTGTTCATTTTATTGGCATATAGTTGCCTGCAGTAGTCTCTGTTCATTTTATTGGCATATAGTTGCCTGCAGTAGTCTCTGTTCATTTTATTGGCATATAGTTGCCTGCAGTAGTCTCTGTTCATTTTATTGGCATATAGTTGCCTGCAGTAGTCTCTGTTCATTTTATTGGCATATAGTTGCCTGCAGTAGTCTCTGTTCATTTTATTGGCATATAGTTGCCTGCAGTAGTCTCTGTTCATTTTATTGGCATATAGTTGCCTGCAGTAGTCTCTGTTCATTTTATTGGCATATAGTTGCCTGCAGTAGTCTCTCATGATCCTTTGTATTTCTCCAGTGTCAGTTCTCACTTCTCCTTTTTCATTTCTAATTCTGTTGATCTGAGTCTTCTCCCTTTTTTTCCTGATATGTCTGGCTAATGGTTTATCAATTTTGTTTATCTTCTCAAAGAACCAGCTTTTAGTTTTATTGGTCTATGCTATTGCTTCCTTCATTTATTTTTCATTTATTTCTGATCAGATCTTTATGATTTCTTTCCTACTGCTAACTTTGAGGGGTCTTTTGTTCTTCTTTCTCTAATTGTTTTAGGTGTAAGGTTAGGTTGTTTATTTGAGATTTTTCTTGTTTCTTGAGGTAGGATTGTATTGCTATAAACTTCCTGCTTAGAACTGCTTTTGCTGCATCCCATGGGTTTTGGATCGTCATGTTTTCATTGTCATTTGTTTCTAGGTATTTTTTGATTTCCTCTTTGATTTCTTCAGTGATCTCTTGGTTATTGAGTAGCATATTGTTTAGCATCCATGTGTTTTTATTTTTTACAGTTGTAATAGTCTTTATTTTAAAGTCTATTTTGTCTGACATGAGTATTGCTACTCCAGCTTTCTTTTGATTTCCATTTGCATGGGATATCTTTTTCCATCCCATCACTTTCAGTCTGTATGTGTCCCTAGGTCTGAAGTGGGTCTCTTGTAGACAGCATATATATGGGTTTTGTTTTTGCATCCATTCAGCCAGTCTGTGTCTTTAGGTTGGAGCATTTAATCCATTTACATTTAAGGTAATTATCGATATGTATGTTCCTAGTACCATTTTCTTAATTGTTTTGGGTTCGCTATTGTAGGTCTTTCCCTTCTCTTGTGTTTCCTGCCTAGAGAAGTTCTTTTAGCATTTGTTGTAAAGCTGGTTTGGTGGTGCCGAATTCGCTTAACTTTTGCTTGTCTATAAAGGTTTTAATTTCTCCGTCGAATCTGAATGTGATCCTTACTGTGTAGAGTAATCTTGGTTGTAGACTTTTCCCTTACATCACTTTAAATATGTCCTGCCACTCCCTTCTGGCTTGCAGAGTTTCTGATGAAAGATCAGTTGTTAACCTCCTGGGGCTTCCCTTGTATGTTATTTGTTGCTTTTCCCTCGCTGCTTTTAATATTTTTTCTTTGAATTTAATTTTTGATAGTTTGATTAATATGTGTCTTGGAATGTTTCTCCTTGGATTTATCCTGTATGAGACTCTCTGAACTTCCCAGACTTGACTATTTCCTTTCCCATGTTAGGGAAGTTTTCAACTATAATCTCTTCAAAATTTTGTCAGACCCTTTCTTTTGCTCTTCTTCTTCTGGGACCCCTATAATTCGAATGTTAGTGTGTTTAATGTTGTCCCACAGGTCTCTGAGACTGTCCTCAAATCTTTTCATTCTTTTTTCTTTATTCTGCTCTGCAGTAGTTATTTCCACTATTTTATCTTCCAGGTCACTTATCTCTTCTGCCTCAGTTATTCCGCTATTAATTCCTTCTAGAGTAAATTTCATTTATTGTGATGTTCATCATTATTTGTTTGCTCCTTAGTTCTTCTAGGTCCTTGTTAAACATTTCTTGTATTTTCTCCGTTCTATTTCCAAGATTTTGGATCATCTTTACTATCATTACTCTGAATTCCTTTTCAGGTAGACTGCCTATTTCCCCTTCATTTGTTTGGTGTGGCTCATTTTTACCTTACTCCTTTATCTGCTGCATAGTTCTGTCTTTTCTCATTTTGTTTTACTTACTGTTTGTGCGGTCTCCTTTTCACAGGCTGCTGGTTCATAGTTCCCATTGTTTTTGGTGTCTGCCCCCACTGGGTGATGTTGGTTCAGTTGCTTGTGTAGGCTTCCTGGTGGAGGGGACTGTGCCTGTGTTCTGGTGGGTGGGTCTGTATCTTGTCCTTCTGGTGGGCAGGGCCACGTCCACTGGTGTGTTTTGGAGTGTCTGTGAACTTATTATGATTTTAGGCAGCCTCTCTGCTAATGGGTGGGATTGTGTTCCTGTCTTGCTAGTTGTTTGTCATGGCGCTTCATACTGGATCTTGCTGGCCGTTGGGTGGAGCTGGGTCTTAGTGTTGAGACTAAGATCTCTGGGAGAGATCTCACCCATTGATATTGCATGGGGCCATGAGGTTCCTGGTGGTCCAATGTCCTGGACTCGTCCCTTGCACCTTGTAGGCTCAGCCCAACACCTGGCTGGAGCACCAAGACCCTGCCAGCCACACGGCTCAGAAGAAAAGGAAGAAAGAAAAACAAAACAAGCATCAAAAAGCAACAGAAAGAACAGAAAAGAAAACAGGGCTTCCCTGGTGGCGCAGCGGTTGAGAGTCCACTTGCCAATGCAGGGGACACGGGTTTGTGTCCCGGTCCAGGAAGATCCCACATGCTGCGGAGCAGCTAGGCCCACGAGCCATGGCAGCTTCCGGAGCCTGTGCTCCGCAACGGGAGAGGCCACAACAGCGAGAGGCCCGCGTACCGCAAAAAAAAAAAAAAAAAAAAGAAAGAAAAGAAAAGAAAACAAACCAAAAAACCAAACAAATGGATAGCCAGAACCCTAGGACAAATGGTAAAAGCCAACCTATACAGACAAAATCACACAAAGAAGCATACACATACACACTCACAAAAAGAGAAAAAGGAAAAAATATATACATAAAAAAAAAACAAAAAAAGGAAGAGAGCAACCACACCAATAAACAAATCCACCAATGTTAATAAGCTCTAAATACTAAACTAAGATAAACATAAAACCAGAAACAAATTAGACTCAAAAAGCAAATTCTAAGTCTGCAGTTTCTCCCAAAGTCTACCACCTCAATTTTGGGAACATTCGTTGTCTTTTCAGGTATTCTTCAGATGAAGCATTTATCAAGTTGATTGTGGGGATTTAATGTGCTGCTCCTGAGGCTTCACAGAGAAATTTCCCTTTCTCTTCTTTGTTTGCACAGCTCCTGGGGTTCAGCTTTGGTTTTGGCCCCACCTCTGTGTGTAGGCTGCCCTCAGGACTCTGCTCCTGCTCAGACAGGAGGGGTTTAAAGCAACAGCTGATTAGGGCTTTCTTGCTTACTCAGGCCAGGGGGAGGGATGGGTACGGTAGTCATAATTGGAATGTGGGGCAAGACTGAGGTGGCAGAGGCTGGCATGATGTTGCAACAGCCTGAGGTGAGTCATGCATTCTCCCAGGGAAGTTGTCCCTGGATCACAGGACCCTGGCAGTGGCGGGCTGCACAGGCTCCCAGAGTGGTGTGGGTAGTGATCTGTGCTTGCACACAGGATTCTTGGTGGCAGCAGTAGCAGCCTTAGCACTTCATGACCATCTCTGGGGTCCGAGCTGATAGCCATGGCTTGCGCCCATCTCTGGAGCTCATTTAGGTGGTGCTCTGCCTTCTATGGGCACATGGGGAAGGAATCCCCTCTCCTTGCGCACCCTGAAACAAAGGTCTCTCGCCTCTCCAGCAGGTCCAGACTTTTCCCCAACCCTGTCCCAGCAAGCTGTGGCTCACTAGCTCCCTTCAGGCTATGTTCACGCCGCCAACCCCAGTCCTCTCCCTGATGTCTGACCTCCAAGGCCCGAGCCTCAGCTCCCAGTCCCCACCTGCCCCGGTGGGTGAGCAGAGAAGCCTCTCAGGCTGGTGAGTGCTGGTCGGCAATGGTCCTTTGTGCAGAAATCTCTCCACTTTGCCCTCTGCACCCCCGTTGCAGCACTCTCCTCCATGGCTCTGAAGCTTCCCCCCCACCCACCATCCCCGACCCACCAGTGAAGGGGCTCCCTAGTGTGTGTAAACTTTGCCTCCTTCACAGCTCCCTCCCAGACATGCAGGTCCCATCCCTATTCTTTTGTCTCTGTTTTTTCTTTTTTCTTTTGCCCTACCCAGGTACGTGGGGATTTTCTTGCATTTTGGGAAGTCTGAGGTCTTCTGCCAGCATTCAGTAGGTGTTCGGTAGGAGTTGTTCCACAAGTAGATGCATTTTTTATGTATTTATGGGGAGGAAGGTGATCTCCACATCTTATTCCTCTGCCATCTTGAAGGTCTCCTCCTGTTTTGTTTTTTAAATAATGATAGACTCAATTGTGTTCAGCCTATAGACCAATCTGGGGAGAACTGACATATTTACTATGGTCAGTCAGTCTTCCAAGAACATGGCATGTTTGTCCATTTACTCAGATTCTCTTTATTTCATTAGGATTTTGTAGTTTCCTGCATACAGATCCTGCACAGATTTTGTTAGTTGTACATAGTATCCCCTTATTCATCTGTAATGATATCTACTGATTCATTCCTGATGCTAGTAAAATTTTTTCCTCTCCATTTTATGGTAGTTATAAATTTTATTGATCTTTTCAATGAACCAGCAATTGCTTTTGTTGTTTTCCTCTATTGTTTTGTGTTTCCAATTTAATTGATTTCTGGTCTTATCTTTATTATCACTCTCTGCTTGTTTTGGATATATTTTGTTATTTTCTAGTTGCTTGAAATGGGTGCATGGATTATTGATAAGACTTTTCCTCTTTTGTAATGCAAACATTTAGTGCTATAAACTTCACTCTCAGTACTACTTTATCTGTGTCCCACAAATTTTTATATCTTGCATTTTCATTTTCATTCAGTTTGATGTATTTTTTACTTCTCTTGAGTTTTCTTCTTTGACCTATAAAATACTTAGAAGTGTGCTATTTAATTTTAAGTGTTTGAAGATTTTCCTGTTTCTGTTATTGATTTCTAGTTTGATTACCTGATGGTCAAAGAGCATACATTATATTTTAATTCCTTTACATTTTTTGAGGTTAGTTTTGTGGCTTAGGATATGGCGTGTCTGGGAATATGTTCCTGTGGACTTGGAAAAAAAGTTGTATTCTTCTGTGGGCTAAAGTGTTCTAAAAATATTGATTATATTCTCTTGTTTAATGGTATTGCTCAATGAAGTAGATAGACCTGAATCATGCCGTTCAGTAGGAGTCCTAGTAATGCAGAATGATTGAGTTAAGAAGGTTTATTTTGTGTGCCCTGTAGTGTTTTACAATTCGAAGTTGGATATAGAGTTTGTGACAGCAAGGCAATTTACCATGATTGTCAAAATAAGGCTCTAGTTTAAAATATTTAAAAGCAATAGACACTTTATTTGCTGCTGGATATTTTCCACATCCTATCCCTACTTTAATACAGCTTAGGGGAGATAAAATAAGAAGCAACAGTCAAGGTTACACAGGGTAACAAAATCATTTTTCTATTAAGTTTTTCTACGTTGCAGTGGATACTGTCAGTGGAGACCAGGAAAATTATAAAGGAATTCATCTTTATCTCCACTTAGTGGCTAGTATTATATCTCTCTCCCCAAAAACGTGTTTACACTAAATTAATTTTGTTTGTAGCCAAGAATGGTTAATTTAGCATACCTAAGTAAACTGAATTATACCCAGTTTGCTCATAATAATCAATAGACAGGAAAAATTAACTAAGCTAATATTAAATGAAATGTGGGGATAAGAAATATTGAAGAGAAATGTAATAGTTTTTGAGTCTTCAATATCTTGGGTGGGATGAAAAAAATTTTTAACTTAACCAAGATTTTTAGAAAAATATTTAACGAAAGGCATCATTTATAACTTAGTCATAAATACATCTGGTAGCGTTCTTTGGCTTCTGTAGTTTTCAATGCAGTCAGCAAAAATCGAAGGATTCGAGGAACTGCATTGTATTGTCATGCTTCTTCCCAATTAAACATAAGCTTAATTATAAAGCTCCTCATGAAGTACTATAAAATACACTGAAGGTTTTATTTGGGCTAAGGCAGGCCTATAAAACATATAAATCTGTAATAACTGTTTGTACATTAGTAGTACTGTTTATTAATATATGTAGTTGTAATCAGCCATCACTGAAGAAGCTTATTGAAATAAATTTGCAGTAATATACAAACTAAAGGATAGTACATAAGCCTTCTTAATCAATTAGAGTTTATTTGGTCAATAAAGCACACAGGACCACAACAGCACATTTCATTTTTTCCCTAGGAAATCAATGTCCACAACAGAAAATAAATGTCAAATCGAAGCCTTGGATTTTGTGGTCATGAGGAATACTGGAAATAGCTCTGCACTGGTACACAAGGCACCAGGGCTCTATTCCAAATAGTCACTATCATTGACTTTGAAAAAGTAACACCTTTTTAAAGACTTAGTTTCTCTTCCTAATTTAATTCATGGTCTTGTTATTGAAGTGTCATTGAATGAGTATTTCTAAGAGAGGACCATAGGATTTAACCTGTAGGAACATATTCACCATAATTATTGCCTGTAATTTTTCAAAGTCCTAGATCTGTCTACCAAGCTGTGGAATTTTGTTATTGATGCTAAGCTCAACAGTAGAAATAGGTATGAAAGTGTAGTCAGCATATAAAACTCCTTACTACCTGGCTAGTGTAAGAGTAAAGAATTTCTGTGAACCTAAAGCCAGATATATATTTATATATACATATGAAATGTATTATATATATCTGGAATTAAGTATAAAAATAGGTCTGTTTCTGCCCATATCCTCACTCTGACTTCACATTTCCTTGTACACAACCTGTGATATTATTATTTAGGACTTACTATTCTTTGCTACTTGTGTTCCTTACCACTTTCTATGTGATAAACCTCTGTTCATCTTTAATACACAAATTAAAAATTCTAGGTTGATATTAAGATATTTGAGTGACTGAAAGATTTACTAGTCTTATTCCTAACTGCCCAACAAGAGTAGTGTTTGAAACCGAAAAATAAGAAAAGAACATATTCTAAGACCAGAAGTATTTTATATGACTTCTTATAACAACAGAGATAAGACAAAAATGTTAACAGCTGATTTGATATTAACCATCCTAAATAAATCTGTATATTTGGGACAAAATATTAACCAAGAATACTATTGAGCTTTTTAAATATCAGCAGATGCCCCATCTTAATAAGTAAGTTCTTATTGGCCTCAGTGATTGAGAAAAAGCCAAAATCAATCAACACATTTTGAACGTCTTAAAACACAGGGTGTAGGTAGATTTTTGCTGTTGATTATGTTCGAGCATGAATTTACAAACAATAACTAAAGCATGGGTTCTATGACAATACACTACAGCTGAAGTGAAGAGAAATAGTCTAGAAATAGTCATAAATAACTATGCATGAAAAAAGTAATAAGGGCATTTTCGCATTCCACAGGAATTAATATGTACTCAAGTTGCCATTCAAGTGTGAAAATATAAAAAAAGTTATGCTTAGATTTCCAAGATTTCAGTAAATGGAACAACCAGGTACTTGTACTAAGGAAGTTGATTGAAAATATTTTCAAAGGTCACCAGAAAACAAAATAACAACACAAGAATGGGAAAGTGCAGTTGAAAAATACTGGCAGTTATTAATAAAATCATCCTGAGTCTTTGACAGTCTTATATATCCAACTGTCAACTTGACATATCTACTTGGAGGTTTAATCGACATCTCACACACAACATGGCCTAAACTAAATTCCTGAAATCCCCCTCAGAAAACTTCACTTATTGCCTTTGCCGTCTCAGTTAACAACAACTCCATCCTTCTAGTTGCTCAGGCCAAAAACCTTGGATTCATGCCTCAGTTTACCTTATGCCCTTCATGTCATCAGTGAGAAAATCCTTTTGATTCTATGATGCTGTGATATACCATCTTGATTCCCCTTTAGGACAGAAGGATTTATTCCCCCAGCTGCAATGAGCAGTGTTGATAGACAACCCTAATCTCTTACTCTTAAAAGAGGAGCCCTCCTTAAGAACTGTCTCCACTGATGGAGTTATCTTGCTCAAAGTCATTCTCACTGATCAATACAAGGGTATGCTTCCCTTGCTTCAACTTTGGACAACTTTACAGGGCCATCCCTCTCAGCTTCAGAGCTCCATTCAGTTGTATGAAGCTTTCATTGACACTGCATCACAGCCCAACCTCCCCTTCTGACAAATCCTGCTTCCTCCACTTCCTTCTGACAGTTGTTGATGCCAAGAGCACTCCCTAATAAAAAGTTGCACACTAATCTTCATCTTAGAGTCTGCTTCTTGGAGAACCCCACCATTGATAGTTGGGCCAAGAGTGGTCCAAGAGACCAAATACTAAGATAGGATCTTCAACTGTTCAACTGGCAATGACAACTCCATCACTATTGGTATGTAGAGCACACATATTCCCTGCAACAGGTAACCGTGAAATTAAAAAACTTTAACTGTGGTTAACTGGGGTGGTACTCTAGTGAAAGGAAATGAATGAGTAGGTGTCATTGTGTATCAGGCATTTGAGAAAAATGAAGGGAGTAGTTTCTATAAAGACAGTGGAGGGACTTCCCTGATGGTGGAGTGGTTAAGAATCCACCTGCCAATGCAGGGGACAAGGGTTCAAGCCCTGGTCCAAGAAGATCCCACATGCCACGGGGCAACTAAGCCCTTGCGCCACAACTACTGAAGCCCGCGCACCCTACAGCCCATGCACTACAACTACTGAGCCCATGTGCTGCAACTACTGAAGGCCACACGCCTAGAGCTCGTGCTCTGCAACAAAAGAAGCCACTGCAATGAGAAGCTCATGCACCACAGAGAAGAGTAGCCCCCGCTCACCACAACTAGAGAAAGCCCACACGCAGCAATGAAGACCCAATGCAGCCATAAAATAATAATAATAAATAATAATAATAAATTTTTTAAAAGACAGTGGAAATAGATAATGTTAAATATAATTGACACTTGGGGAAAAGTTTTTAAAAGAGGCGTAGAGTGATTAATTGACAATTAAAAGCTAAGTGTGAAAACCAGAAAGCCTCTTGGGAAGCTTATAAAAAGGCTCCTTCCAGGATCTGGGGGCAGCCAGACTCAGGAATTACTCCCAAAACTATCAGAGATCAAAGAAAGATTAAACCCAAAAAAGGGTAGGTCTGCAAAACCAAGATGAATGGATGAACAAAAGGTGATATATACATACAATGGAATACATTTGAGCAAAAGAAGAATGAAATCCTGATACATGTTACAACATGGATGAATCTTGAAAACATTACGCTAAGTGATAGAAGGCAGTCACTAAGGACCATAGCTTGTTTTTTCAATATATATGAAATTTTTAGGGAAAAAAAAAAAAAGACACTATAGATACAGAAAGTAGATGAGTAGTTAGTTGCCTGAGGCTGGGAGTGGGAGTGAGGATTGGCTGCACAAGGGAAAATGGAAACTTTTTGATGTGATGGAAATGTTCTGAAAGTGGACTGTAGTGATAGATTCACAACTGCACAGATTTACCAAAAATGATTGAATTGAACACTTACAATAGGTGGCATCAATGATATGTTTATTATTCCTAAATGAATTTGTAAACAATAGAAAATAAAATCCAAATAACAAAAAATCAAAATGAGAGAGAGAGATTAAATGTTAATACTATATGTGAATTTTTCTCTGACTACTTTTGGCTATATTAGTCATCCCTCCTCTTTGCTCTCATCTTTGATTCATCCATTCAAAAACCTTTATTGAGAACTACTAAATATCAGTCTTATGCTAGTATCTGGAATGCAAGGAGAACGGGATGTGATTTGCACTCTAAAGGCATTTACAGACTAGTGTGGGAGACATTCAAGAAAATCATCCTGTATGGGGCACTGTATTACATTCTCTGACACTGCTATCCACAGGAGCTAAAGGAGACAGTGGAAGGGGTTTTCAGAAATACATATATTACACTATTTACCTGATTGGATATTTATTAAACATCTTGTACATTTCAGCCTATTATTGATGACACAAATATTATACTGGAACTTTAGTGTGGCAGTATCTGGGAATTATTTTAGAAGTAAAATTTGTTTTATTTTTCTTGAGTCCATTCAGATGTGAGAATGACATGAGATAAGGCATTAGATTTGGGAAATAGTAAGCAAACTCCACATGGACATATTGTTACCTAGGGAAGAGCTGTGTCATTTTATATATCCCCAAATATATTTATATATTCATATATAATATCCACATATCCACAATACTATAACATTTCATTTATTCTTGTTTCACACTTCTTAGATTTCATCTTTCTGGAACTCAACAGGAACCAGGAGACAAATAAATACATGATCCAGATCATTCCAAACAAGGCTACCAGTTTACTGCACAATTATTGCCTCCTGTTTTACACCAGAGTCTTTAAATTACAGCCTTATTTATTTAATGCAAAAATTCCAACAAGCAACTCAGAGAGTTTGCTTTTTGTTTAATTTTGATTCTTAGTGCCCAGCGTATCAGAAACAGTAGGCTATAAGCGCAGGAACTGTTTAGATACAGTCCTATGACAGCAGCAGCGACAGAGGCACAAAATGGTAGAAAGGAAGGAAAATAAAGCAGAAAAGGAGAAAAACTGTTTTCCAGTATAGGTTGGAGATATGTGTTAATAACCAACATTTGCATAAGACTTCTCAAGTTCCAAATTATTTGCAAATGTGTTGCTCATTTAACCCTCACAACTGTTCTTTGAGGCAAGCGTCATTACCTTCATTTCACAATTGTTGATCTGAGCCTCAGATCACCAGATATTGCACAGCCAAAAATAGGAGCTCCAGGTCTAGGTCAAGTCCAAGATCAGTATTCTGCCCCCATACCCTAACGATGACCCACAAACTGTTATGAAAAGTTGAAAGTGGAGTCAGTATTATATGCTTATAGAGCACAAAATCAATACTATATACTGATTTCTAAAACAATCTGTTCTGATTTCCACCTAAACAGGTATATGTTAGATATCTTAAAATGTCTGTTTTATTGAACAGCTCTTCTGCCATTATTGGCAGCCAAGATACCATTACAGAAATTTGAAGTAGTTATTCATTATACCAAATAAAAACCATGATGCTGCCTTTTTTATCGTCCAGTATTTTTACCTAATCTGGACATCTTCAATGGTCATTTCCATTTTAATAGAACTCCCTTTGGGGGATATCAATATGAGCTATAATTCATTTTCTTCATCTGCCATGAGAGTTTTTCTAATACAGAGTTTTGGTAATTGCTCTAGAAAACATGAAAATGAACTCTGTCACATTAGAAAGATAAGCATATATATGTTTTACTGTTAACTGTGTGATTAAAGATCATACACACAAACACACCACACATCCATAATAATAAGGATGTGGGATCTATATGTAAGCTGAAAAAAAATTGTGACATTTAAAATAGAACAAAATCTATTTTCCAATTTTCTTGCCTTTCTCTCCTCTGATTCTGAATTCTTCCTTCTGTCTCTATCAATTACAGATGCCATTAACTTAATGTATTTTAGAAATGCACCTCTATTTTCTCCAAGTTCCAGAAATTATAATATATACTGTTTTGCTTTTATATTCCTTAATATTCAACCCACCTCTTTTTTTCTCAGTTGGTGAGCCACGTACATGGGAATTATTTTTATAGTTATGTTCTTCCAACTCCTACTTTTTTTTTGGCAAATACTGAATATATGGCTAAAAATGGGAGACCTATTGTACATTCATGAGAATCAAGGTATGAGCACAATTTTTATGTTTTTTTTTTTAAACAAGCAGTAAGAATTAAAATTTTACCCATATGGCTTTCTTTTGTGTCCTCTTTACAGTGGGCAAAATGACTTAAAGATTATTATGATGACATTTTATGCAAATTACATTTTTACATTATCTTAATGTGCCTATAATGATAGCTACTAAGTACTCAGCTTGAAACAATTATACCACCTACCCCTCAACACCAACTGAAATAAAATAAGATCTTACCATTTCAAGTCAAAGATACACAGAAAGGACATTTTCTCTTTTCTCTCTTCATACAACTTGAAAATAACACATATTCCAATAGTATATCATTTTCTCTTTCACTGAAACATCCTGTTACCCACCTTTTCCCTTGACACATACAGTGTTTTTAAAAGAGTATTTCCTTCCAGTTGTAATGAGACCCACAGATTTGCTTTTATGACCCATACAGTGTTCTAAAATTATAAAAAGAATTACTTGAGTAGGGCATTCACTCACCAGTTCATCTCAAGCCTCCCCATTCTCTATTGTGTTTGTGGTAGCTACAAGGATGCTCAGATATTCTCCAGGGATCCCCTTCTCCCAGTATTCATGCCCACACTGTATCAGAGTTGCCTTGTGTGACCAATAGAATACAGAAGAAGTAATGGTACAGCAGTTCTGAGATTCAATTATAAAAGACTGTGGCATTTTCTCTCTTGAATCATTTGCTATTGGGAGTAGCTAGCTGCCTTGTCGTGAAGACTCTCAAAGAAGCCTATGGAGTGACACACACACGGCAAGGAAGTGGAGTTGGCCGACAACCACATGAGTGAGCTTGGAAGCATATCTTCCAGCTTTGAATGACTGCAGCCCCAACCAACCTGATGAATGCAACCTCATGAGAGATCTTAAGACAAAACCACTTACTGAGGCCACTCCTAAATTCCTGACCCACAGAAACTATGAAATAATCCATACTGTTGTTTCAAGTTACTAAGTTTTGGGGTAAATATATTATGCAGCAGTAGATAATGAGTACAATTTTACACCTAGAACATTCACCTGCATAGTATTTAAAGGATTTTGAGAATGTAACCTTGTATTAGTTAGGATAATTAATGTTAGTGGCCACAATACACAAATAGACCAAAGTCTACTTCTTGCTCATGTCACAGTCCAATTCAGATCCATTGGTTCTGCCTGGTGACTTTCCCTCAAAAGTGCATTGTGGATTTGGATTTCTTTTTGAAAAAAACCCACTACTAAAATTTATTCACTTTCAGCTGTACATGAGGGAGAGAGAGTGAACATGGAGAACCCATACCCATCCTTAATTGCCTTGAACCATAAATAACACATCACTTCTCTCATATCCTTATAGGTAAAAACTCAAGTATACAAGTCTAGCCAAAATGCAAAAGAGGAAGGTAAATGAAGTCACCTGGATCCAGGAAGAGGAAATATTTTACAGGTAACATTGTTTCTGCCACCTGGCTCCTGCTTTAGAGCCAAAGTAATGAAAAAGGGATGTTCAATATACTCAAAGAGAGATTTTGAACTATTAAATACTCCTTCAATTTCTTTTGTTTATGGTTTATTGACAGGGTCAGAATATTTTTTATCACTTTGTTCAATTATTTAAAGAAATTGATTTCAAGTTTGCTACTTACATAAGAGTAACTTTTTAATGTTTCTTCAGAAACTACTTTGAATGAACTTTGAATATAGAAAGGAATGCAATGTACCAGTTATCTTTTTCTGCATAACAAACAGCTACAAAACCTCAGTGGCATACAGCAGTAAACACTCATTGTGCACACGCTTCACTGGAAGTCAGCTAAGCAGCTCTGCCCATCTTGACGGGCCTCACTCACATGTTCTGAGGTGATCTGGTGGTCAACTGATCTAGGCTGACTTTGGCTGGGGTGTACTGGGTGACTTGGCTGTGCCCAAATGTCTCTCATTCTCCAGTAGACTAGGTCAGGAATGTTTTCATGGTAATAACAGAGGCACAAGAGAGTGCATAACCTAATGTGCAAGCTCATTTCAAGTCTCTGCTTAACATCACATATGCTAATATCCCTTAGGCCAAAGCAAGCTAAGAGCCAGGATGCTACAAAAAACACAGCAAAGTGCATGGATATAGGCAGAGGTGAGGGATCAGGACGTTAATGTAATCAACCACAATACACGCATACTCTGAAATATGAAGAAATAAATAAATATAAGGAGCACACAATCTTCAGTAAAGGCAATCACTAACTGTCTATTCCTAAAGATGGCACCACTGGAATGAATTGGATTTCTTCACATTCAATTGCATATGTAATGAAACTCAGTATCTCAATTTGCCAAAATTGAGGGTGAATATGCTCTCATTTAAATCTAAGTAATAGGTCTGGTCAAAAAGACTACATTGATATTAAATTTGCCTTAATTAGAAAATAAATAATGAAAATTTTATATGGATTTATGACTAAACAAAGATAAAATTTAAAGACATATTGGCTAATAGATTTCCCAATAATATTAAGAATTCCTCCTCTTCATCTTTTGAAGTTTTTTCCTCCAGGAGAATTTTTTAAAGGAAATATAATATGTTCTGTCTCTTTTGGACTATGATAAACATTGGCAATGACAACACCTAATAAATCACTTAAGATGTTTTCATTAATTAATTTGAGCTATTTTTATTGAGTGCACTATATTACCATTTTTGCTAGTTGCTAGTTTTTCAATGACTAGCAAGAAAGATTCAATCATTCACAAAGTTTAAAATCTAGTGGAAAGTATGAATAAGTCAATATTTGCCATTCAGTGCAATACACTGTAATTATACACAGATGTCTGTGGTGCTTAAGAAAACAGGAGAGCAACCTAAGCCAGATACGAAGAAAATTTTCAAGAAGAGATTTAAATCTCAGTTTGAATCTGGTCATGAGTAGTCAGCTCATGAGAAGGATGTTGGTTTCTTCTGGGAAGTAAATATTGAGAAAAGAAAGATTTATAAAGACATTTAAAATGTATAATCAACAGACTAGGTGATTTATTGGAAACTGGGCATAAGGTAGAGAAAACAGTTAAGAAAAATGCATAATTTTATTATTAGGGTAACTGAATTTATTATTCAATAAGATAGAGAGACTTGTGAGGAACAGTTCTGATAGTAACTGGATACAATCAGTTTGAGGCTTCCATAAGAAATACAAGTGGAAATATCTATAAGGCTATTAGCTTTTTGCCCCTGGAGATGAAGGCAAAGTCCTAGGCTGGAGGTAAACATTTGGAAACGTTAGCTTATATGTTAGCTATATGACAGATGGCCTATAAAGTCCTGGGAGTAGTGGAACTGCCAAAGAGAGGGTTGTCCACTTAAGCAAAGGAAAGAGCCTAGAACTGAAACCCAAAGAACTCCGACATTCAAGGAATGGGCAGAATAAAATTCATCCACAAGAAAAAACCAAAAGGGAGCAACTAGAATTTGTAGAAAGAAAACAGAATAATATGTTGTGATAAAAAACTGAAGGAAGAGTTTTTTAAAAGGAAAAGAAAATGATCAACATTTTGGAATGCTTATGTTTTATCAAATAAAATAAAGTTTGAAAAGTTGGCTTTATCAGCAAGATAGCTGTTGATGTTCTTGACAAGAGCATTGGCAGGAGTATAAATAGAGACTAGAATGTAGTTGACTGAAAATAGATGGATTTTTTTGAAGCAGATACTGCAAGTGTATTTAACATGTTCAATAAAGAGAGATATGAAGAACATCTTGAGAACAAGGAACTTTAAAAAAAAATTAATATGAGAAACTCAAATGTTTAAAAACACTACTGGTTTGTAGAGGAAAAGGTTAAAGACCCAAATGCTGAACTAAGTAAATCAGACAGCATCTTGCAGAGAAATGAGAGCAGATAGCAGTCAGAGCATGAATGTAGAAATTAACCATATTAAAGAGGATCACCAATTACATGGCATCAGTAGTGAAATAGGAAAGCATTTGTGTGAGGACAAAGGTGATTTTATGATTAATGGGGACACCTAAAAGTATTCCACTAAGAGTTATGTTGAAGAAAAAAGGTTTTCATGGTCAGTACTACTAATTAATATTGCTTTGGAGGTGATAACCAAAACAATTGGATAAGAGAAATGAATATGGCTTATAGAAAATACTCATAATGCTTTCGAGTGAAAAAAAGGGACCTCTGCCTAAAGGATGGCAATGAACTTCTCAACAGCAACAAAGAAACTAGAAGAAAATGAAACAAAAAGTTTGAGGGACAGTTGTTGCAAACTATATTCAGCCCAACCTGTCGATCAAGGATAAAGAAAACAAAGATATTTTTGACATACAATAACTCATACCACTTTTCTCTCATGTTCTATTTTTCAGGAAAGTATGTAAGTAAACTAAGTAAGAAAGAAACCAGTAAACAGAAAGCACAATAAATAATAATAATAATAATAATAATTCAAGAGAGAGAGACTAGGAAATTATCTAACACTTTTGCCTATATAGAAAATAATAATGAAAAACATTTTACTGAGCTCGTGGAGTATTGAGGAAGGATTAGCAAAAGGTACTTTGAAAAATAAGCAAATGAAAAACAACTATGATAGTATTATTAAAATGGTTCTGAGACTCAATTTCCAATGTGTGGAGGGGAGTTTTCTCACACAGCACCAGGTAATTCTCCAGATACCAGGTGGGTGTCCTACAATTCAACTTCAATTCCAACACTACCTACCCAGAGATAGCATGAGATTCCACAGGTTAAGGGTTCAGCCCTACAAGACTCCACCCTTTCTGACTTCAGCTGCCACTCACAAACCAAGGTTGTTACCTGTTCTTGGGACCAACTGGCTATAGATAGAGGTTCCCAAGACTCCCTCCTCAGGTTCGACTAATTGTGAGAGCAGCTCACAAAACTCAAGAGAAACATTTTACTTACAAGATCACTGGTTTATTATAAAAGGATATAACTCAGGAATGACTAGATGGAAGAGATACATAGGGTAGGGCATGGGGAGGGGGCATAGCTCTTCCATGCTCTTGCCAGGCCTACCTCTCTCCCTGAATTTTCATGTGTTCACCTACCCATAAGCTCTCCAAACCCCATCATTTGGCAGTTTTATGGAGGCTTCACTACATAGGCATGATTGATTAAATCATTGGACGTTGGCAATTATCACCAATTATTAGAGAAATGCAAGTCAAAACTACAGTGAGGTAACACCTCACACCAGTCAGAATGGCCATCATTAAAAAGTCTACAAATAATAAATGCTGGACAGGGTGTGGAGGAAAAGGAACCCTCCTACACTGTTGGTGGGAATGTAAATTGGTACAGCCACTATGGAGAACGGTATAGAGGTTCCTTAAAAAACTAAAACTAGAGCTACTATATGAGTCAGCAATCCCACTCCCGGGCATATACCCAGAGAAAACTCTAATTCGAAAAGATACATGCACCCCAATGTTCATAGCAGCACTATTTACAATAGTCAAGACATGGAAGCAACCTAAATGTCCATGAACAGATGAATAAAGAAGAGGTGGTATATATATATATCACTCAGCCATAAAAAGGAATGAAATAATGCCATTTGCAGCAACATGGATGGACATAGAGGTTATCATACTAAGTGAAGTAAGTCAGATTGAGAAAGACAAATATCATATGATATCACTCATATGTGGAATCTTTTAAAATGATACAAATGAACTTATTTACAAAACAGAAATAGACTCACAGACATAGAAAACAAACTTATGGTTACCAAAGGGGATAGGAGGGGTGGTGGGAGAGATAAATTAGGAGATTGGGATTAACAGGGACACACTACCATATTTAAATAGGTAAACAACAAGGACCTACTGTATAGCACATGGAACTACGCTCACTATCTTGTAATAACATATAATGGAAAAGAATCTGAAAAACAATATATGCATATATGTGTAACTGAATCACTTTGCTGTACACTTGAAACCAACACAACATTGTAAATTAACTATACTTCAATAAAAAAAAGAATAAAGAAAAAATAATCATTGGACTTTGGCAATTGATTCAATCTCTAGCCCCTCCCATTCTGGAGGTTGAAGAGAGGGACTGAAAGTTCCAACCCTCTAATCTTCCCTCCCTCACCCCTCCCCACCATGTTGGTTCCCCTAGCAACCAGCCCCCATCCTTAAGTTACCTCAAGGTTTTTCAAAAGTCACCTTATTAACATAACAAAAGACATTTAAATCAATATTATCCCAGGGAATTCCAAGGGATTTAGGGGTTCTGTGCCAGGAGTGGGGTCAAAGACCAAATATATTTCTTACAAGAAATCACAATATCACAATTATAAAATGAGATAATGGAGGCACAGGAGGCTGCCCTGAAAGACAACCAAGATAAAGGACTGAAGCTTGGTATTAATGGACAAAAGGGGTAATTCAAATGATCAATTAGAAACAAAAAGACTGTTCTTGGTTATTGTGCTCTGAGGGTTAATTCCAACAGGCCTGGAATTGGCCTGAGATGTTTTGCTGAAGTATGAGATGCATCTGCATGGTACTGACCCAGGATCAATGAAATATAATGATTAATAGTACTGTTTTGTAACATGGGTCCAAGGCAAGTTTCAGCATGTTTTGTGCCAGCTTGCCCCCTCTGTTTATAAAGTGAGATTGATGGTTTGCCCCTGATTGATGGTTTACACCTGATAACAGCAGCAGTATTGATGGTTTGCACAAGGGCTCTGCCACTGGGGTTGGTCAACTAGGATTAATATGACCAGAAAGCTGTAATAAGCTCTGGCCAAGACTCCATATTGAGATCACTGGCTATATGCAAACGTTGATGATTCCTGATCCAAAAATAAAAACACAGGACAATTGGAGCCTCCTTCCAACCTTTCAAAACTCTTGCTGTGAGGTAGCCTGTGGCTGTGATGCATATCCTAACTAAAACTTTGACTTATTGTTTCCTTTCCCTGCAATAAATGGTAGACTTGTAAATCTTGTCTTTTTGAGTCTTGTGATTCTTAAAAATCCAAACTTGTTTGACTGCCACCATTGACACAGTTATGGAGAAGCATATAATTAAACCTAATTCTGTGCATGTCTATTTGAGAACTATGGGGAGGATGGTAGTGATGGGGTAACTCTAAAACTGCAGTTCCTTTTTCTGACACAACTGCAGGGATACTCTCTTGAATTGGAATAAAATCCCATTTTCTCAGTTTTCAAAAGATTTTCTCTCTGAACTCAGGGTGAGAATTGAAAATATCAATTACCTCCATCCATTGTAATTGAAGGTGTCCTGGACTGGCTGTTGTATTTGAGTGTCATGTTAGTTTTCTGGTTCAACTGATCTGCATCTGCAGATATTGGTACAATTTACTTCTTTGTATCTTTGTATACATCTCAGGTCGCTTTTGAATGTCTCAACTTATGTCTTTCTTATGGTCTCAAATATCTGTCGCCCTTCCGTATCCACAGGGGATTGATTCCAGGACCCTCCCGAGGATACCAAAATCTTCGAATGCTCAAGTACCTTATATAATATGGCATAGTATTGGCATATAACTTATGCACATCTTCCCATATACTTTATTATTTTTTTTTAATTTTTTTTATTTTTTGTGGTATGCGGGCCTCTCACTGTTGTGGCCTCTCCCGTTGCGGAGCACAGGCTCCGGACGCGCAGGCCCAGCGGCCATGGCTCACGGGCCCAGCCGCTCCGCGGCATGTGGCATCCTCCCGGACCGGGGCGCGAACCCGGTTCCCCTGCATCGGCAGGCGGACGCGCAACCACTGCGCCACCAGGGAAGGCCCTTCCCATATACTTTAAATAATCTCTAGATTACTTACAATACCTAACACAATGTAAATGCTATGTAAATCGTTGTAAATACTATGTAAATAGTTGCCAGCACACAGCAAATTCAAGTTTTGCTTTTTGGAAATTTCTGGAATTTTTTCCCTAAATATTTTTGACTTTGGTTGAATATGCAGATACACAGGACCAACTGCATCTTTTTTATCACCCTCAACATGTCCAAAGCCCCGCTGCAATACATTATGCTTTCAAACATGTGGGTGCTCACCCAGTCTGTTCTTCCCTAGAGATCCAGTTCATCTGCACCTAGGCCATCTCTCAAAGATCCTAGTCTCAAATTACCAATGATTCTCCTTTTTCCACAAGAGTATATCTGCTTTTAGTTGGCTCCATTCTTTCAGGAGGTGGCTATAAAGTGTCCAAATTTCTATCTCTTTGCTAATGCCTCACACCCTGAAATGTATGGGTATACTTGTCCTTGATATTTATTTTTTATAGAAAAAAATCCTCATATTCTAACCCAGCACTAATCAACAAGTAAAATCATACAGTTATTTATAATCCTAGTGTGTAGACTTCAAGTTAGACATTCCTTGTCTGAAGACTTGCATAGTAGCACTGTTTAAACTGTGCACATTGGGCATTCCCTGGAGATCCAGTGGTTAGGACTCTGTGCTTCCACTGTAGTGGGCACGGGTTTGATCCCTGGTCTGGGAAACTAAGATACCACAAGCTGTGTGGCTCAGCCAAAAAAAAAAAATTAAAATTAAAAATTTAATTTAATTTAATTTAAATATAAAATAAACTATGCACATCAGACAGCTTTTCTAGTGATGGTATGATAGAAAGCAAAAGGAGACCATTAAATAAAAGGACTCAATCAGATTAAATTTTATATATAAATTCTTTTTCAGCAGTTTCCAGATTTTTTATTTTTAATGTGCAAGCATTTCATTTTAATTATCGCTATTTGAAAGTTCTTATTTTGGAGAGCAGAAAACCATTTCATTATACATTCACTCCATTTCTCAAGGGCTTCCACAAGTATTATCAAATTTATGTTTCAGTTACTCCAGGTGTATTGGTAGATTCATCATCAATCTAGCTCACCTATTCTCCAAATCGTTCTACAATATTGACATGAATAGCACACTGTAACTTACCTAAGTAGATAGGGCAAATGTCTAGAAGCCCATGGTCTGGTTCTTCCAGGTGGCTAGAGCCTTGCATTAGACTCACCAGCCAATGGTAATGTCAGAGTCCAAATTTGTGTCCAGTTTCATGGATTAAACACTTACAGGATTGAAGTAGCAAAATACCCAAGATTTCAGGAATATAATAGTTATTAAAAATTGAAGAGTCACTTGAAGATTTCTTTTCAAGTTTTTAACTTTGTATTCACAGTATGAAAGATAAATATCACTGCCATATCTGGCAAAGCTGACTATTCCTGTGCCATCTGCCAAAAAGCCTTGTCCAAAGACAAAATTTCAGGAGTCTCTCGGGGAAAGACAAATCATTATTATGCCCATGATACAGAAGACATTTGAAGATTTCTTTGTTTTTAAGCACTTAAGAATGCCCCTGTGGACTTCCCTGGTGGTCCAGTGATTAAGACTCCGTGCTTCCACTGCAGGAGGCATGGGTTCAATCACTGGTCAGGGAAGTTCTGCATGTCGTGTGATGTGGCCAAAAAAAAAAAAAAAATGCCCCCACATGAATTTGTAGGTTTTGTGTGTTGTCACGAAATCTAAAGGAACACTAAGTTTGTAGAAACAGGAAACTTTTCTACAAGTTTTACTGGCAAGCCATAGAAAAATATTTCACGGTAGCCCTTGAGCTCTTTAACATATTCTTCTCTGATAATTCTGGTGTTCACTAGAGTTCCAATGGGCTGCATATAAATATTACATTTCTTCATAGAGATTATTGATAAACTGTTCAAAGTCTTCAGGAGGGGTGCTCAGAATGGGAGGCGATCCAATCTGACTGTGAATGCAAGGTAATGGGTCCAAAGAGATCACTCTTTGGCTGAAAGTCTTTCTTCATAGCTGTTCCTCAACTTCTCAGTTCTTATATTACAACATAAGCACTGGAATCTTTGAGATGAAGGCTGTTTGTAATGTCTGTTCAGAGTTATGCATTGTTTGCATAATGACAGGAATGTTCCATTCATACTGTGTTCCTATGCAGAGGTTTCTCTTTTTTTTCCAATTCTTTAAAAAATTGTGCTAAAATTCACATAACAGAAAATTTACCATCTTAACCATTTTTAAGCGTATAGTTCTATGGTATTAAGTACATTCATGCCACCCCCCACCAACATCCATCTTCGGAACTCTTTTCGTCTTGTAAAACTGAAACTCTGTACCCACTAAACAATGTTTTCAACCCTTCAGTTTGGAGAGACTGAATATACAAATAGACAATGGCCAGGCCATACATAAAAATAAAGCTCTGACCCCCAACCTGCAGCAACCAGCCCAGGAAATCAACTCATTATCTATAGTAACCAGCCCAGGAAGCCAGCCTGTTGTCTATTTGTCACACTTGTAGGCATTCAGACCATTATCTCTGTCCAGTCAGGGAAGGCATACCTGAAGCCTTACCCTTTTTCCAATATAAAGCGCTCCCACTCATCTGCCTGCTTTTGAATCTTTGCCAAAACTCTAGTGATGGTGGCTGACTCCCCTGCTATAGCAAGCTCTGACTAAATAGCCTTTGAATGTTCTCATTTGGTTGGTATTTGTTATTTCTACAGCTCGAATGGGTTAAACAGCTGCTCTACCACAAGGTTTACAAGGACCAGCGTATTTAAATGTGTTCATAGAAGTGATATGGAGGGTGCCTTCACCTGCCACTAGGCCAGAAGAGAGCCCATCCACTGCCAGATTTTTTTTAAAAATCAAGTTGTTACCTTTGAACATCATTAGACTTCCTCCAGGGCCTACATGTGGAAGCGATCCATAAAAAAATAAAAAGAGAGAGGAAAATAGGGAGAAAAGAAGAAAGAATATATGAAAGACAAAGAGAGAGAGAAAGGGAGGGAGGGAGGAAGGAAGAGGTGGAGGAAGGAAGGAAGGAAGGAAGGAAGGAAGGAAGGGAAGGAGGGAGGGAGGGAGGGAGGAAGGAAGGAAGGAAAGAAAGGAGGAAGGAAGGAAAGGAGGGAGGGAGGGAGGAAGGAAGGGAGGAGAAGCTTGTTGGATCCTGGATGGTGTTTTTTCAGAACAAGCATTGACAGCCAGTTGGCCTTTTCAATTAGAAAACTGCCTAGATATCAGAATTTTTAGTAACAGAATATTAACTTTTAGACATAAACTCTAATCTGGGCCTTGAAAAATGAAAAGTTAATATCATAATGCACATTTATTTAGTTTTTTTTCCCAGGCTAGCAAGTTACTTCAATTGTATTTTCAGTGTATTAGAATTGGTAGGAGCTTTTGTCATGTCACAGCTTAGAAACTGATTGTTCCTGCTTCCAAACAAAATGAAGGAAAAAAAATTAAAAAGCCTTGAAACCAATCTGCCAACTACATGGAAAGTCTCATTATAATTTCCAATAATAAAACCCTGCTTGGGGTGAAATTTCAATTAGAGATTAAAATAAAACAAAATCATCCAAAACTCAAAAATATAGTGATGGAAAATGGATTGCAGATAGGTCCATTCTCACTACTAGAATATGAAGATAAAAATGGATTTAGGAATTAACAGGCCTTTTTGAAATGTTGCTTCATAATTTAAAAACTGTATATAACTTGTTGATTCTTTTCCTTTTAAATATTTCCCTAAAAGAAGATGGGGAAATGATGAAGTAAATGCCCATGTACAATTCTCACTTTCCCCCAAAATTAGTGACAACAATGAGAAATAGAGACTAAAACGTCATTTATAACTAAAACAGGAAAAGGCTCCAATCATCATGTTGGGAAATGCCAAATATAAAACAATTTGGTCCCAGTTGAAAGAGGACATTGGGAGCGGACACAAAATTGTTGAGAAAATCTAGCAGATTTTGTTCTGAAGGATCCTGCTGGGCATCTTCAATATTGAAGGGCCTGAGGCTGTTTGGCTTATAGGGCTTCTTTCCCAGACACATATCAGCAGTAAAAGCAGCAGAGTGGGTAAAAACACGAGGCTGATCAGTACTAGCTTTTGAAGTATGGAAACAAAACTACTTGGCACCTGTAAACCAGAGATGAATTTTCTTTGAAAAATATGTGTCCACTACCAAGTTTCTATTACATACCCAGAAGAATGGCTAAAATTAAAAGAATGACAAAACCAAATACAGATGGGGGTGTGAGCAACCATAACTTGCATACATTGTTGGTGGGGGTGTGAAATGTTATAATCAAAAGTTCTGACAATTTGTTATAAAAATAACCATATATCATCTATCATATAGCACAGCTCTTCTTTTCCCAGGTATTTAACACAGAAATGAAAACATATGTTCACAATAAGATCTAAAAATTGTTCACAGTAGTTTTATTTGTAATAGCCAAAACTCAAAACATCTCGAGAGTCCATCAATGGGAGGATGGACAAACTGTGGTATATACAGGTAATACAATAGATTACTGCTTAGCTCTAAAAAGGAATAATTTAATGAAATACTCAACAGTATGGATGGATCTCAAAATTATTATGCTGAGTGAAAGAGGCCTTAAACAAAAGACTGCATACTCTTTCCCATATTATATTCTGTCCTGTATTCGTAAGTGGTGTCATATATACTCCACTATTCAACTTACGTAAAATTTTAGGACAGGTAAAACTAATGTACAGAGAAAAATATCAAAACATTATCTCTGGCAGAAGATCTAAACAGACACTTCTCCAAAGAAGACACACAGATGGCCAAAAATCACATGAAAAGATGCTCAACATCACTAATTATTAGAGAAAAGCAAATCAAAACTACAATGAGGTATCACCTCACACTGGTCAGAATGGCCATCATCACAAAGTCTACAAACAATAAATGCTGGGCAGGGTATGGAGAAAAGGGAACCCTCCTACACTGTTGGTGGGAATGTAAATTGGTACAACCATTATGGAAACCAGTATGGAGGTTCCTTAAAAAACTAAAAATACAACTGCCATATTATACAGCAATCCCACTCCTGGGCATATATCCAGAGAAAACTCTAATTCAAAAAGATACATGCACCCCAATGTTCACAGCAGCACTATTTACAATAGCCAAGACACGGAAGCAACCTAAATGTCTATCAACAGAGGAATGGATATAGAAGATGTGGTACATATATACAATGGAATATTACTCAGCCATAAAAAGGAACAAAATTGGGTCATTTGTAGAGACTGTCATATGGAGTGAAGTAAGTCAGAAAGAGAAAAACAAATATCATATATTAACGCATATTTGTGGAATCTAGAAAAATGGTACAGATTAACCAGTTTGCAAGGCAGAAATAGAGACACAAATGTAGAAAACAAATGTATGAACACCAAGGGGGGAAGGGGGCTGAGGTGAATTGGGAGATTGGGATTGACATATATACACTAATATGTATACCTGCTGTATAGCACAGGGAACTCCACTTCTCTGTCCAGTAGAAACTAACACAACATTGTAAAATAACTATACCCCAATTTTTAAAAAAATTAAAAAAAATTTAAAAGTAGCCTATTCAAAGGAAAAAAAAATGACTTGCAGTCAATTAAAAATAGTATGACAGAAAATATAAACAGAAGCACTAATGAAAGAGATAATGATGTTTCAACTGTGAACTTTATATTCACATCTATTTCATTTTATATTGAATATTTAATTTCCTAATTTGCATCATTCTAAATAAATTTTTTAAAAAGATGTGGTACTTATATACAATGGAATATTACTCAGCCATAAAAAAGAATGAAATAATGCCATTTGTAGCAACATGGATGGACCTAGAGATTATCGTACTAAGTGAAGTAAGTCAGACAAAGATAAATATCATATGAAATCACTTATATGTGTAATCTAAAATATATGATACAAATGAACTCATTTACAAAACAGAAATAGACTCACAGATGTAGAAAACAAACTTATGGTTACCAGGGGGGAAAGCGGGGGGGAAGGATAGATTGGGAGATTGGGATTGACATATACACACTACTGTATATAAAATAGACAACTAATAAGGGTCTACTGTATAACACAGGGAACTCTACTCAATACTCTGTAATGACCTATATGGGAAAAGAATCTTAAAAAGAGTAGATATATGTATATGTATAACTGAATCACTTTGCTGTACACCTGAAACTAACACAACACTGTAAACCAACTATACTCCAATTAAAAAAAACATTATATCTGGGAGGGTAAAGGCCAGGGTTTTCTAGGAAGGGGAATGAAGGAACTTATTGTGGTTTTGTGATATTTTATGTCTCAATAGAAGACTGGGTTACACAGGTATCTGCACTTGTCAAAATTCACCAAATGTGTATTTAAGATTAAAACAAATTTCACATCAAAAGAGAAAACTTGTTAAAAAAAGAAGCAACAGGCCCCCAAAATGAGTCACTTGTGCTAAGCCCCACATCAGGAAATGAAGACTTAATACCTAACCTAATTGCAGTTTCAACCTTTCCCAGGAATGTAACCTAAGCCTGTCAGTCTGGAATTTTCTGGTCAGCACTAGTGAGGTAATCCCCCTAAGACCTTGCTGACTAAAGAATGTTGCTTGCCATCCAGCTCTATAAGGAGCTGGTGAAATTTGTTTTAATCTTAAATACACATTTGGTGAATTTTGACAAGTGCAGATACCTGTGTAACCCAGTCTTCTACTGAGACATAAAATATCACAAAACCACCCTGAAAGGAGTTCAAGGTGGAAATCAGGAATGACACACTGTGTGCTCTAGGAAAACTGTTAGAACAGCCCTTCAGATAGTTAGATATTTTCAGAAGAAAATTTTTTTATGAACCTGTGTTGTTGTATCTTCTCATACTTAGAAAGCACTAAACCCATTAACTAAGATATCTGATCCTGTGACTAGCAGCAATTTTCTACCGAGATGTGTGCTTGGTTGCACACACCCCATTCACCAGAATCACATATATACTGACCTCCCCTCTTACCTCTTCAGAACAGTTTCTCAGAGCTATCTGAGTGGGTGCCTCCCAGGCTACAGTCCTCAGTAAGACACTGAATAAACTCCACTCATGCTTTTACACTGTGTGACTCTTTTAAGTCAACAACCCTTTCTATCCCCCAAAGAAAAACTAAGTAATCTGTTTCTCCTTGTCCCTATCTATGAAAGCCTTCCATTTTGCACAGCTCCTTGGAGCTCCTTTCTATTTGCTGAATGGGATGCTGCCTGATTCATGAATTATTGAATAAAGTCAGTTTGATCTTTACATTTACTGAGTTGAATTTTGTTTTTTAATGCATGGCAAACAAATTTCACTTTAGTTAAGGATATACCTGCTGAAGTAGTTAGAGAACCAAGTACTAATATCTGAATATCAATTTGAAATGCATAAAAATTAAGATGGATTAATCATGTAGACAGATGAATTGTTAGATGTGTAATTTTAAATGTATAATTAAATGTTAATACTACAGTCTTGGGAATATGGAAGTTCACAGTAAAATTCTTTAAACTTTGCTTTAGGTTTAAAATTTTTCATAATATAATCTGTAAAATATTCAGACAGAAAATATAGGAAGACAAAGACCCCAGTAGGAAGGAACCAGGTAGCGAATTTTCTTTTCACTGACCTTGAATAACTTAACAGCTTAACATGGAAAATAAATTATCAGCTTCCAATTTCTGAGCTCAGATTTAAAGGTTTTCATCTTAAAAATTGTTTGCATCACCTGGAAGAGGTGTCAAGCAAATGCCACCCACATTTGTGTGGAATCCAGTTGGGTACAGTAAACAAAATGATTGCCCTCTGCTTCCCCTCCCTCCAAAACAGCAACAACAACAAAAACCATAGAAAAAAAACAGAGGGAGCAGATTTTTATTTTTATGTTTCTGGTGTAGGGGAGCAGAATTTGCCAACTTAATATATGTCTCTTTGGTGTATTAATTGTGTTAAGCTGGTTATTTTCTGAGAAACAGCAGACAGAGGAATGACTCTGAAAACCAAGGAGTAGTTGCCCTTTTGTATAAAATATTTACATTTGTAAGGGAAATCACCATTTGTAAGCCTGTCTCCCTCTCTGTACCTGAAAGAGGAGGATGACCAAACAGAAACTCTTATCAATGGAGAAGGCAATGACTTAAATCTGCTTCACAATCACCCTTGTTTATCATACTTTTCCTGGTAACCTCCCACAACTATCCCCATTCTCAGCATTCTCTTTTGTTTGTAGCTGAGGATGGTAATTAAGGTGAGGGTTTTGGCCATTTTGGCAAGTTACTCAGTTTTTCTGGGTCTCTCCCATGTATATATGTTATTAAATCTTGTTTCATTTTCTCCTGTTAATCTGTCTCATGTCAATTTAATTCTTAGACCAGCTATAAGAACCTAGAAGGGTAGGGGAAAATTTCTTCCTCCCTGACACTGGATTCCACAAAATAGACAGGGATGAGTTAATAATTAAACTAGAGAGAAAGTATAGGGGAGAAAAAATAATTTTTCCTGAGCTCCACCTGTGAAAAAGACATATTTACAGGATAAAAACAAACAGAAGTTTAATAGCATACATACTTCCTATATATGTGGGAAATACCCAGGGAAAGTGAGTAACTCCCCCAAATGGCCTAAGCCATCACCTTAAATACCATCTCAAGCAAAGATGTTGGGGGAGAGGTGCTGTTAATGGGACACTATCAGGAAACCCACAGTAACAAGTAACAATGGTAAGCTTGATATGCAGATTTAAGTCCTTGACTTTTCCAATGATAAGAGTTTACAGAGATTTAATCATCCTTCTCTTCCACTACAGACAGGGAGGACACCCTTACAAATGGAGATTTCCCTTATACATGTAAATATCTCTTATAAAAGGATAACTTCTACTTGGCTTTCAGAGTTTCACAAGTGACTGCTGTTTTTTAAAAATAACAAGGTCAAAATAACCCTTAGCCAAAGAAGCATGTTTTGTGGTGGCAAACTCTGCTCCCCTTCAAGAGCAACTGGTAAATTATGAAAATCAATTTAAGAATAAAGACAATAATATTGCAAAACTTTAAATTAAAAGCATAAATCAGTAGTATCAAAACTATTATTAAGGGGCTTCCCTGGTGGCACAGTAGTTAAGAATCCACCGGCCAATGCAGGGGACAGGAGTTCGAGCCCTAGTCCAGGAAGATCTCACATGCTGCAGAGCAACTAAGCCCGTGTGCCACAACTACTGAGCCTGCGCTCTAGAGCCTGCGAGCCACAACTACTGAAGCCCGCATGCCTAGAGCCTGTGTTCCGCAACAAAAGAAGCCACTGCAATGAGAAGCCTGTGCACTGCAACGAAGAGTAGCCCCCACTTGCCGCAACTAGAGAAAGCCCGCGCACAACAAAGACCCAATGCAGCCAAAAAAAAAAAAAATTTAAAAAAAGATGTTAAAAAAAAAACTATCATTAAAAAAATAGAAAAATCAGTGGTATTTAAGGTATACTAGAGAAAATTCCATGGAATTTGAGGACAAAAATGTGAATACTCCTAGAGAAAGGATGATAGGAAAATGAGTATGCTTAAAGAAAAAACTAAGAGAAACGGAAAATTTTTCTTTTAATTACACAGATAGACTGGAAAACCTTTTTTTTAATGAAGAAAAACATAAATATGCACAATTGAAAGTCTTAACACTTAAAAAGATTATTTAATAAACATTAACTAACCCAAAACCTATATTATGAAGTTATACATTTCCAATACTAAGAACTGAATACTATAATCACACAGAGAGAATCATATTAACCACAGGAAGGATAGAAAAAAGGCTGCATTAACTGCAATTCTCTCTTCTACAACTGTAACTGTTAGATGCCAATGAAGTAATTTCTACAGCAGAATCAAAACAAGAAAGATTTTACCAGAAAATTCTATTCTGACTAGTCTTTCAGAAAATAAGAGAATAGAAAAACAATCTTGAATTGCAAGGATACAAGCAAATTGTCACTTTTGTACCACAAAGAGCATATTTTTAAAGAAAGACTCAGAATTAAAATGAATACCAATTGTGTAGATAAGAAGGAATGGCTAACTTAATTCAAACAAGAATTCATTCTTAACATCTGGAAACAAGGGATATCAAACAGGATGCATTTGTCCTAATTCTTTTTAAAAAAAAAATCTGTGAGATAAAAATACAAAATTTACAATGTACATAATTTAGAGCACAGCAATAGAAAACAAAACAAAGGAAACTTAAAGTCACAAAATAAAATAAATGGGCCTTTCAAAAGAACGACCAGTCATATCAGTTTTGACAATAAACACAAAGGGGATACAATTTATATATAAAATTAATAAGAAGCAAAAAATTAAAAAGGTGAACATATATTGTCTCAGTGATTGCCTTGAAAGAACTGACTATAAATGAAAACAATAAAGAAACACCATGCCAATGAAACAAAAAGATACAGTATTAACATCCACAATAATTTCAAGGCAGAATTATTAAGTGGGACAATGAACTTATTTTATGATGATTAAGGTCATTTAACATTAGATTTATAAAATAAAGCACTTGTAAAAACAAGAAGAAATTGACAGAAACTTTAAATTTTTATGTGATTTTTATACCAATATCTCAATTCTTGACAGATCATAATTTAAAAAACCAAGAATATAAAGATTTAAGTAATATTAAAAACAAAACTATGAGAAAGATTTACATTTAAAATTAATGCCCTACAAAATTAGAATAAATTATTTTTCACTTTTAAGAAACAGAATTCAACTGAGTGAACTTGAAGATCTATTTTTCTTTATTCAACAATTCATGAATCAGGCAGCATCCAATTTAGCAAGTAGAAAAGCACTTCAAGGAACTGTACAAAATGGCAGAAAGGGGGTGAAACTGGGAAGTAAAAAACAAAAGAATTCTTTCAGGCAAGGTCACCTTCCTTTGAGGGAAGGTCAGGGTGGGGGAGGGGGAGTATCATACAGATTGCTTCACTAGTTTTGATCAGGATACTCCAGACTGATTGGTCAAAAATTCCACTCTTGAGAGAGGCTGAAACTGTAATTAGTTTAAATTAAGTTGTGGTCTGCTGACATGAAGCTTAGCACAAGTGACTCCATTTTGAGCCTGTTTCTTTTTTAAACATCAGATATCAAAGATACATTACAGAAACAAATGACCATATCATATGTCCAAAGACAACTGCAATGAATTCCAAAATGTAAACATGAAGCAGATAAAACTTTGTGGTCACAATGGTATCAAAAGCTCAACAAGCATGAAAAGAAGAAACAAACCAAAGATACAGGATCCTAAATAAATAAGTTAAAGAAAATGTCAAAACTTCCACTGAAGAATATCCCCAAAATAGTGGGAATAAGAACACATAGTAACATCTAAGAGGATGTTGTTCTATATAGAGAACAACTGAGTCCGTCCAATAAGAATAAAGAAAATACAAAACAAATTAATAAAATTTCACTTTAAAATGTTAGAAAATAAACAAAATGAATATAAAGAAATCAGAAGGAAAGTATTTATACAGATTTGACCCCTATAAAAGTAGAAATCTTCTCTTTATGACATACAAACAGTAGCATTGAAAAATAATTCCCAAGCAACATACATAAACTAGCCTAATCAAACTAGCTTAATCAAAGGAAAGAAGCAAGACCACATTAAACTAAACCTTATAAACTGCTAATATACTGGCAAGCCCAATCTAGAGTTTTCCATTATCCCAACTTTACTAACCTTTCAATAACCTTTAAAGGAGAACCAGAGTAAGTCGGAAGCAAGAATTGAATGGATATTAGTTGTTCCTATATATTAATTTTTAGTCATTGAAAATCTAAATTTCCCTAAGGGTGTCATCATCATCATCATCATTATTTTGCATTAACTCTTTATCAAAGAATATAGTTTTAGTTTTATTTTTGACCACCAAGATGGGGGAGGAGGAGGGGAGTGGAAAAAATTTTTGTTAAAAGATAAATCTCCCTTCCCCTCCCCTCTCCCTCTTTGTTTTGGAATCCATTTCCTAAGAAACCCGTTTAACATTAAGCTATGGCCGATGCCTGCTCACTTCTGGCAGACTAGGAAAAGAGTCATCACACTTACAGGGGTAATTGACCCAAATCATCAGGAGGAGGTCAGATTACTTTGTGTCTTAGAGATGTGGAAAGACCAGTAAAGACAACCACGATATTCCTCAGTTAGTCTCTTATTGACTTTCATGGAGAAGAAAAAGCACCTTAGAGTAGGGATATATTGGGGTGGGTGAGGGAATATAAACAGTGCAGAGAAGATAAAAGCACAATGCCTGAGAGATAATTTGAGGGTTTTCCCATGTATAATGGAGAAAGGCATCACTTGCTTTCTTTGGTGTGGGAAGGATGGCAGCTGACTCTTGAGATATGGTTAGAAAATACAGAAAATCAGATGAAAGAAAAAATATCATTTCCCCACCCTGACAAAATATTTGTGCCTTGATACATTTTTCTCTGTATCTCTAATGAATATCATTTGTAATCAATTGGATATAAATTATTACTATTATAAAAGTTATTTCTAAAAATATGGGAAATTATAATGATGATGAAAAACCATCACACAAAATCCCACCACCCAGATATAATGACACATTTTAGTACATTTCTTTATTATCCTTATTACTGCATATTTTTATATAGTTTATATTATTCATACTCGATTTTTAAAAAGAGTTAACTTGGGAATATTCATAAACCCTACATTGAAGATTTTTAAATGGTAGGGACAAAAATAAAGTAATAAAAAATGGCTCAACTTATCCAATATAATATTTACAGTTGCAGACAATCATCATATGTCTCTAACAAGAGTGAGGCTAGGGAGTTACCTGGTGGCAGAGTGGTTAAGAATCCGCTTGCCAGTGCAGGGGATATGGGTTCGATCCCTGGTCTGGGAAGATCCCACATGCCATGGAGCAACTAAGCCCATGTGCCACAACTACTGAGCCTGTGCTCTAGAGCTTGTGCACCACAACTACTGAAGCTTGCACACGCTAGAGCCCATGAGCTGCAACTACTGAGCCCGCGTGCTGCAACTACTGAAGCCTGTGTGCCTAGAGCCCGTACTCTGCAACAAGAGAAGCCACTGCAATGAGAAGCCCGCGCACCGCAACGAAGAGTAGCCCCCGCTCGCTGCAACTAGAGAAAGCCTACATGCAGCAATGAAGACCCAACGCAGCCACAAGGAAAAAAAAAAAGAAAGAGGCTGTTATAATTTTCTATTCAAGTGTGCTCTTGTGGATAGAGAGAAAACTCATTTTGTGTGCAATTTCATCCAGCAAGGTCTCCAAAACAGTTTAGTCATTATTACCAATTACTGGTTTAGGACAGCAAAAGTAATTCGTTTCTGTCATCCTCAAAAATGACAAGATTTTTCCACTAAACTGTGAGATGAAAGACACATGAGAAATTAAGCAAAATAAAACAAACAAATAAGAAACCTTCTAGTACTAGACCAATCCTGTAATTATTGTTGGGAGAAAACTTCAGCAGGCATTGAAAAACATGCACTTTGAGCAGCAGAACCCATTTGGCAATAAATCATCCAGAGATATATTGCATTCAGGGCATTCAGCCTGTTCAGGAAAGTCAATTTATGTCATGATTTAACTAGTGTAGAATTTAGTATTAATTAATTTTGGAAAAAGTCTTCAAGTGGTATTTTGAGGGAAGATGCATGGGTAGTATATTTTCTAAACTCTTTACTCTTCAAGGATTAAATTATTTGTGTCCATGAATGAAAAACAATTTATCTTAGATCTTAATCTGAGATTCTCAGGTTACCATATTTTCCCTCTAGGAAGTCTAAAAGCATGAATTCACTGTCTTTTGGTACTTCACATTGAAAAAAAATGTCTAAAGGTAGTCTTGTTTTCATTCTTTTCTAATCTTTCTCTCTCCCTCTTCCTGGATGTTATAGACTTTTACACCTAACTTTGGAATGTATCTTATCTGACAAAGTATCTAGACGTAGTTTTCCTTACACTGATTTTGCTAGTGTTCAGCAACCGTTTTGATGTTCACCCACAGTTTGCTTTTTGTTGTTATTGTTGTTCAAGAAGCAACTTCTCATCATTTGTTACATTGATCAATTCGTAATTATTTCTCTGTCTTTTGTCTCTTCATCTATTTCTGTATTTTGTATTTACGTTACCCACCCTTGTCATAACAACCACCTCTGCATATAGTAATCTCTTTGTCTTTTTCTTGATGTTTTATAACTTCTCAAGCAACTCATGTATAATAGAGCATTTCAATTACAATCTGGTTTTACTTCTCATTAACACTACCTTGGTTCATATTGCCTAATTCATAGATTGTTGTGAAAATTAAATAATACAGCAAATATAAAGCAAAAAGTTTATCACTGAACAAATGTGAATATGCACAATATTGTATATTCTGTTTTTTATTTTTTCCAGAATGGATTTGTAAACTGCGACTCAATTTTATTTGCCCTGCAATCTTTTCTTATTTCTAATTTCACTTGTTTCACCTACTTTTATCTACCTCTTCTTTCAGTTACTTTTGTCTTTTCATTAGAGCATGGTGAATCCTGGCTTTCTTACACTTTAGCACATAATATTTGTCCTCTTGTATTCTTTCTATCAGGTATTTCTGAAATGTTGGTTGGATTAATGTGGGCTATATTTTCCTGATGTATGCTCTGTCTTTGATCTTTCAGGATCTGTTTCCTTTATTCATGAGAATATCCTTACAGATCACCTATTTTTACTTTCCCCCACAGAGATGGGTTGGATTAGGGACAAAGAATTGATATTTAATTCTTCCAGAAACTCTTCTTCCAAAGAGACTAAGCTGCTACTCTTCAGCTCACTTCTCTAATAGGAACAGGGAGACAAATTAACAAAAAAATCTCCTATAAATAGTTATAGCTATTACATGCTAGAGTAGTGGTGCTCGGTCAAGTGGTGATTTGGCCCCCCACAGACCATTTAGCAGTGTTTGTAGACATTTTTGGTTATTTCAACTGGGTGGAGATGGGTGGTACTTTCATTTAGTGGGTAAAGGCCAAAGATACTACTAAACTTCCTACAGCATAGAGAAGAACACCACACAAGAAATAATTTTCTGACCCCAAATGTCAGTAGTGCTGAGGAAGAGAAGCCCTGTTCTTGAGCTTATGGCTCCCTCCTACCTTAATTATTTTAAGGAAAAATTTCAGGCGTTTAAGATACTTGTGCCTGAGTAAGAACTATGACTCCACAAAGATTATTTTTTTCCTCAGGAAATTTTCAGTCTGATTGTGCAGATTCTGACAACAATTCATAGTCCATTTCAAACTGTCAAGACCTTTTGATCAAGCACTTTATTGAAATCTTCAATGGAGACAGGGTTTGAGATCAAAGTTCACTTTATTTTAAATAAAATTTCTGTGATGTATCAGAAAATTATGCAGGATGTTCTCAAAGAACTGAAATGCCAGTTTGGCTGCTAAAAACATTTCGAAAGTGACAAATAACATTTGATCTCAGACAGGATAACCTAAGGAAAAAAGTAAAGTCTTCTCTGAACTTGTTCTTTTTGAACAGCTGAAGTTTGAAAAAGAATAGCTAGGCTTTTATCTGCTAAATAGACATAAAAGCTTTTTTAACCAAGCAATGAAGAGATAAAACTATTAAATGATAACTAAAATATATTTACTGAAATCACTAGAGGCAAGTCAAAATAATTGCTGCTTTAAAAAAAAATGCTCTTCCTCTATTCTTTCAAACATTAGTTCAAATGATTCAGCATTAACCTAAGCAAAGCAAGCCCAGAGGGACAGAAGGAAAGAATAATAACATGAGGAAAACACAAGGCTATGTCAGAATCTATATGGTTTTAGAGACAATTAATTTAGTGAAATAAACACTGGAATCATGAATCATGTAGATATAGCTAGAGAAAAAAAAAACCCAAACCAAGTAACATCACACTAAAAATAGCTAGCTATTACAGTACAGTATCCTAATCTAACAGGCAGACACACCATAAACTTTAATGGAGTCATTTGGTGATTGTACATTATGTCTCCCTAAAACTTTAAGTGTATCATATCTACCATCATTAACTTTAATGGAAAAATCCACAAGGGTCTGGAGTGTAAGAATGGAAATTATTTGGGGATAACAGGAAAACCACGTGTAGGCAGAAAATTATGTTAACTATTACAGTATAATTTTATATTTAAGAACAAAAATAAATAATTGACATAATGCTATCTATAAAAAGAAAAATTGGAAAAAATCACTTTAGCAGACAGAAATACTTGAAATAGTCATTAACTAGGAAGAATGTGTATAATGGATTGTGAAGGTTTATGTAAATCAGAATTAGCCATGTATTGGAATATCCAGCATTATAGGTGTGACAATTCTTCCCAAACTGATCTGTAGAACCATTAAATTTACAATAAAAATTCCAGTAGGTTTTTAATTTGGTTTTCTTTTTTCCTGAGTGGAAATGAACCAGATGATTCTAAAATTTATATGGAAAAAAAACCCCAAATCAGGGCTTCCCTGGTGGCGCAGTGGTTGAGAGTCCGCCTGCCGATGCAGGGGACACGGGTTCGTGCCCCGGTCCGGGAAGATCCCACATGCCGCGGAGCAGCTGGGCCAGTGAGCCATGGCCGCTGAGCCTGCGCGTCCGGAGCCTGTGCTCCGCAACAGGAGAGGCCACAACAGTGAGAGGCCCACGTACCACAAAAAAAACAACAACAACAAAAAACCCAAATCAATCTTAACAAACTGGGAGGAGTTATTGTATATCAACACTTATGATAGAGCTAAAATATTTATGACAGCATAGTACTGGTGAACAAACAGACTAATATATTGGATTATATTCATGCACTGAGTGAACACAATGAATGTGACCAAACTGATGCTTCTTGCATCATCAAGGATGAATCTCACAAAAATAATGTTGAGTAAAAACACCCATCCACAGAAGGATATATACTGGACAATTCCATTATTTCAGTTCAAAAATAAGGAAAACTAATCTATACTGTTAAATCATAATAGTGGTAACCTATGGTAAGGAAGAAATTATAGAGATTGGTATTGACATAGACACACTACTATATATAAAATTGATAACTAATAACCTACTTCTACTCAATACTCTGTAATGACCTATATGGGAATAGAGTCTCAAAAAGAGTGGATATATGTATATGTATAACTGAATCACTTTGCTGTACAACAGAAACAAATACAACATTGCAAATCAACTATACTCCAATAAAAAGTAATTTTAAAAAACAGAAATTATAGAGATTAGGGTGGGACAAAAAGGGGGAATTAATAATATTTCATTATTTTTTTTAGAATGGGTGATGGTCACATAAGCATAATCACTGTGATAATTTACTGATATGTATAGTCAAGAATTGTGAATGTGTCCTTGAGAATTTTACATTTAAATTTTAAAAAATAAAATAAAGGGCCTCTGATGGCCTTTAAGGAACAATTTGTTTTAGTTGCAAATGCATCAAACATTAAAAAAAAAATCAGTTCATAATGTTGCTCAAAAAAATCCTTATTGGTCATCACTGGATGTTGCTAGGGCACAATTTCATTGCTCTGAAAATTCATAAGTAGAAGGAAATTATCAAAATTTATCCTTCATTTCCCATACAAACTCTATGTCAGAGTAATCAAATACTTGATGAGGGAAGTTCTTTGGAAGAGAATTTTAGCTAATAAATACAGAAAGAAGGAGAGTATTATAAAATTACAATTTTAAAATCCAATGAAATAATGGAAGTAGTCAGTAAACTTCAATGGATGCTCAATCCTTTAGGTAAGGTTCTGATGGAGAAATTTATAACTGAGGGATAACACTGATACCACATGAACCCAGTGATTAGTCTTACTATAACTAACAGTTGGACAACCCTACATTATATGTCTACTGATAAGATATAGTAGGAAATACACAGAACCTCCAAAAGATATGTTGTTAAAATATTGTTCCCGAATATAAGAAAGCCCATAGATCTATCTGAAGTTTACAGGAAATAAGGGGGGTAATATGTAGAATAGAAAGAAAAAGCATACCATGAGAAAAAAGTAAAACTTAGAATATAGGTCTTTTTACAGAACAAATGACGTGGTTTAGCCAATAAATCAATGGCTTTTTTTTTTTTTAAGTGAGGACAGTGTTATGGAATAAAAGACTTTAGAGACCTAGTAACCAAATGTATGAAATTTATTTGAATCCTAATTTAAAAGAAAACAAATTTTTTAAATTGTCTTTGAGATAATCAGGGAAATAAATACAGATTGAGTTGTAGTTGATTTAAAAAATAATCTTTAATTATGTTTAAGTATGATAATGGGATGGTGAATGTAGTATTGTAAATGCCCTGATCAGTTAGAGATGCCAACTGAAAATGCTGCAGTTGAAATGACATGATATCTTTGTTTTACTTTTAACTTCTCCAAAAACTGTTTACTTACACACATACACACACACACATCATACATGTGGGCACTGATTTCCACAAAGTATCACCTGACAACCTGTTAACAGAGCAACACTAAGTTTGTTCAAAATCATTTTGGTAAGGGAGAATGCCATGTTGAAAAACTCTTACCAGTGTCTCAGGCTCAAGTGGTTTAAAGCAGGGAACTGAATGAAATTGGACAAAGATCATAATATTATAATTTAGGACTAGTGGACACAGTAAGGTAGCAAGGGTCTTAAAGCAAGTATTCATAAGGAAATTGTTATTTAATAAGTGAGATGTTTGCCCAGATGAACAGATTATTATCTTTGATAAACTGATTTGTAGGGATTTCTTGAGGCAAATGATATAGTTATTTTAATAAATTTACAATCTTATCTTTCCAAAGCAAAGTTTTCCTGGAAAGAAAATAAAACGATTAAGTCATGTTGATATAGATGGTCTTAGTTCTCAATAAATAGAGAAACAAGATTTGCAAAATGTTGATAACTGTTGAGGCTATATATGGTATAAAGAGTCAGTTAATTTTACTTTTCTCTATAGTTCTGTATTCATCTGAAAATTCCCATATTAGAAAGCTTTAAAGAGTTGTAATGTTGAGATCCTTTTCTTTCATAAAATCTAAGGAAGCCACTTGGATATGGAGGAACATTTGGAAAACTAAGAACTGGTTACAAAGGATCAGGCAAAAAAGGGACTGTATAAACAACAGGAATAATAGGAAATGTACTAATGTGGTGGTTAGAAAATAGTTATCTGACCTGGATGTTTTGGTGTTAAAACACCTGCAAATTGGTATTTTAGCTAATACTTAATATATACCAGCTATTCTTTTAAATGCATAATATACATTATGTCATCTGATCCTCACACAAACTTTGTGAGATAGGAATTCTTAGTAGCAGTATTTTACAGTTGACTTTTATTAAGACTTGACAAGGTCCAGTTAATGTGTCTGAGGACAGAAAGCTAGAAACAGGTGGCATAAGATTCAAAGACCGCCTCTTCTGGTTTCAAAAACTGAAAGCTAAAGTGCTGCAATAACCTAGTTTAACTTAACAAGATGGAACAGAGGGTTTTTTCCTAAATTATTATTTTCACTTTTTAGGGTATAGAAACCTCATACTTCATACGGAAGTCAGGGCTTCTGTATGTGTCCAGCATACATGAGAAGAAAGTCTGAGCCCAAGACCTATCTAAAGAGAAAAGAAGTAACTCCCCATAAATAGTGTTTATGCTTAAATGCTCAAGTTGGACAAACACATTGCAGCTGAATTTCAGTTACAGTCTTGATAAATGGATAAGGGCCCCTGACTTTGAACCACCAGTACTTAGAAGCACCTGAGAATGTGGTCATTTGTCAACATTATTGCTGCTTTGGTTTTAGAAACACAAGCAATGTGCTCATGCGCTGACGGTAGTGCATACAAAATGTGCAATCTATCATCATCAACAAATATTTACGGAGTTCTCACTGTATGTGTGCTGGTTTCAGAAGTTGCAATGGGGATTTATATGGCATAGAGAAACCATCCTACTGTGTTTTCCCTTCCTTTCTCTTTCAGCCATATGTAATGTTTCTATGAGAACTGTGAATGTTAAAAAAATATACTTACCCATCAGAAAACTGATAATTTTACAACACTGAAAATACCTTTTTGTTCCCTGTTATAATTTATTTTGAGTTCAAGGTATTCCATGGTCATGATTCTTTTGCAAACAAGGTGGCGTCTTAAAATATGGCCTAAATGGGTGATCAATCAGGCATTAGATTGGAGATCATCACACTCTGTTTTGCCTTTGGGAAAAATGGAAAGAAATATAAAAGATGAAGCCATAAAAAGGAATGAAATAATGACATTTGCAGCTACATGGATGGACCTAGAGATTATCATACTCAGCGAAGTAAGTCAGAAAGAGAAAGACAAACACCATATGATATCACTTACATGTGGAATCTAAAATATGACACAAATGAACTTATCTATGAAACAGAAACAGAACTCACAGACATAGAGAACAGACTTGTGGTTGCCAAGAGGGAGGGGGTGTGGGGGGGTTGGATTGGGAGTTTGGGACTAGCAGATGCAAATTATTACATATAGAATGACTAAACAACAAGATCCTACTGTATAGCACAGGGAACTATATTCAATATCCTGTAATAAACCATAATGGAAAAGAATATACATGTATGACTGAATCACTTTGCTGTACACCAGAAACTAACACAAGTTAATCAACTATACTTCAATTAAAAAAAAAAAGAAATACAAGAGATGTTTTCATTTGAAGATATTGACAGCTATAGCATACTGTTTTGAGTAGACATGCAAAGGAAGATGCTTGTTTGTTTTCATATGGTACTTAATTTGTAAACATTTCCTGAATCAATATTTAGTTAGTTCTGCTATGGTTGAGATATCACAACCCTATTAATTAAACAAATATTATTTTTACCTGATGTAATCCCTATACAAACAAATGACAAAGGTGTTTTAATTTTATTGTGCAAAGGAGAAAATTGTAATAGTACTTCTATAAAATATGTTGTAATTCATCTACCTTTGAGCAGAATTGGTGTTGGACAAAAAAGATATATAATTGGGTTACTAGGCAATATATGCTAACTAATAGTTTTAGTCTTTAAAAAGTTATTAGCAATTCACTTCCCTCACTGTAGTTTAACTTAATGACTGTCAACTCATACCTAACACTTGAAATTGGAGAGAGCAGATCACAAGTTTTAACGTTATTTCTTTATTTCAAGACACTGTTGACTGCAACTTAGTAATCGTCTTCCATGCCTTAGTAGAAGAGATGCAGTATAAACACCACCAAATTAAAGATTCATGTTGATTATAATACTCTTTCTAAAAGAGAAAAGCTAAAATATACAAAAATATGACATATGGGGATCCTACCAACATTTCTTCTTTTGGGTAAGGTCAGGGATTAGAAGGAAAATATCCATAGGCTGTTGGCTTTTGAAACCTACTTCTGGCTAAGAAGAGTACAGCAGAGAAAAATCAGCAATATCTACACTTGCACCGTAAGATAAGTAATAATAATAGCTAATATTTATTGAGCTCTTAACATGTACCAGTCATTTTTCTAAGTGCCTTCCATTCATCTTCTCATCTAACCTATAATCATATGGAGTAGGTACTACTTTCTTTCTGGTATACAGATGAGGAATCCTGAAGTTCAAGTGCTAGTAAGTAGAGGAGCCAGAAAGTAAGTAAAAACATGCAACTCCAGACACTGTGTTTTTGGTCACTATGCTCTATTTCCTTACATATCAGCAAAGTGGTACCTTCAAATCATAGAGCAACAAACACACTGCCTGAGTAGGCAAGGACCAACATACTATGAGAAAATCAAGTATTTATTTTTCCCAGCATTTTGTTATGAAAAGATTTGAAAGAATTATACAATGAACTCTCAAATGTGTACCACCTAGATCCTACAAATAATATTTTGTTGTATTTGCATTATCACATTTTTACCCAGTCATCAGTCCATCCATACATCTTATTTTATTTTTAATCCCTTTTACTGTAAATTCAGGCCTTTGTTTTTTTTTAATATAAATTTATTTATTTATTTATTTATTGGCTGCATTGGGTTTTCATTGTGGTGCACGGGCTTCTCATTGCAGTGGCTTCTCTTGTTGCGGAGCGTGGTTTCTAGGCGCGTGGGCTTCAGTAGTTGTGGCACATGGGCTCAGTAGTTGTGGCTCATGGGCTCTAGAGTGCAGGCTCAGTAGTTGTGGCATATGGGCTTAGTAGCTCCAGAGCATGTGGGATCTTCCCAGACCAGGGCTCGAACCCGTGTTCCCTGCATTGGCAGGCGGATTCTCAACCACTGCGCCACCCGGGAAGTCCCAGGCCTTTGATTTTGTTAGCTATAATAGTGCAGAAAAATGGAAGTCCTGTTTAGAGACAATGTCAGAGAGCTAATTTGTTATTTTTTAAAAAATCATACCAATTGTTTAAAAACAATCGGGCACCTGTTTTTAATTATCTATTAAATACCAGGTGCTTAACTTCTAAATCTGTATTTTGCCTCCAAATATGCAGTTGTAAGGATTTAATGAGGAAAAAGATATACCATACTTTCTACTCTACCTTGCACAGAGTAAGTAGGTATTCAATAAAGAATAGGCAAAGGGCTTCCCTGGTGGCACAGTGGTTGAGAGTCCGCCTGCCGATGCAGGGGACACGAGTTCGTGCCCCGGTCCGGGAAGATCCCACATGCCGTGGAGCGGCTGGCCCGTGAGCCATGGCCGCTGGGCCTGCACGTTCGGAGCCTGTGCTCTGCAGCAGGATAGGCCACGACAGTGAGAGGCCTGCGTACCGCAAAAAAAAGAATAGGCAAAATAACGAAGCGAATGGGAAAATGCAAAAGCAACTAAGCTTATACTGCTGTGAATCAGTTAACATACTGGAGGGCTTAGGATAAGATAGCAAAAGATAATCCTCCAACCAGGGAGAAGAGAGTATTGACCAGATATTTTATATTTGTATCTAGAACTGTTTGAAAAATGTTAGGCTGTTAGAACTAATCAAGTAAAATAAAGATGAAAATAAAGATCAGAAGCTATTTAGAATAAAGAGAGATGAAGGTACGAGGGATTGCAGAAATATTATCAGATGAGTATGTTTACCTAGCTCTCCATGAAAACAAAAGCATTTCTTCAAGGAGCTGAGTTAATGTAGTCCAAGTGCATTGCTCTTTGGGGATCTAAACTGGAACACCCAGAATAACCAATTATCTCTTAAACTGTCACTACAGCGTGGATTTTGTGCACAGTACTTTTCTCAAGTCCTTAGGGACATTAAAGGAAAGTTATACGTGTACCTAAAATGCAAATAAACAATTACTTACTGCAAATACTTCAGTGCTCCTGATAAGTAGGTAATAAATATAACTTCCTCTTGTGAAAATTGAGGCACTTAACACGTTTCTTATTCCAAAATTTACCATATCCTAACACAGAAAAATGTCACAAATATGAATATAGGCAAAATCAACAATATCCTTAAAATAAATTTGGATTTTCATCCATGTAGGTGTAATCAACCACAATACCACAGCATAAGACAGAAGGAAAAGATAAAAAAAGTCAATTTAGCCTGAGTAAGTTCAAAAAGCAAGTGAAGAAATTCACTTAATTGAGAATAAAATCACAGAGTATCAAAACCATCTGATTTAGTGTTGGAGGGTAGAAAAGAAAAGGAAAGAATATTGCCCTAGTGTGGGTCTATCTGAATGAATTGGGCACAAACTACACCCTTAAACATCTTAGCGATGGAACTGCTTTCAATCTTTACTTCAATGCTTAAGAATGCTGGCCCAGTGGTTTCAATATAAGCATAGCTATTGTCAGGCTATTCTTCTGTAACAAACTTTGGTAAGAGTAAACTGAAATCTGCTCCTTAGGTCATTACCATTCTGGGATATCAAGAGCCAACCCAAATCAATGGGACAATGAGAACCATTAACTATCATATCAACAGTCCTGAAGTCTGATCTTGATACATGTAGTAAGAGATAGTTTGTTTTTACACTTTTGTCCATGAATGATAAATAATAAATTATTTATGTAAAGAAAGGCTAATCATAACTGTATACATAACATGAATTTGATATTGTTCTTATGAATAAAATTCTAAATAAACAGAATGAAATGTCCTTTGAAATGGAATATAATTAAATGTCTCTGGTAACTTTAAACAGGCATTTATATTAATCCAAATCTTAAAAATTATATTAATGCCAATACAAAATATATTCCCACACCTGCCTATCTTTCATTAGGAAGTATAGAGTGTACATCTGTCCTGATAAACATTCCAAAGTGCCGATCCAGATAAACAGCATGGATGCATTCATAAACCTGGCAGAGTCCCAGTTCCAAGTGGTTTTATATTATGAAAAGTATAAAATGTTTAGGTAGATTTTGCTTCTACACTTACATACATTAAAAAGATGATCTTTAAAAATGTTTATTTTGTGAGGCAACAGGAGAAAAAAAATTTATCTCCAAATATTGATGTTACATGTTTTGACCAACAATGCTTTATTATTATATTGATCTTATCAAAAAATAACTCTAATCTAAAACATAATGAAAATGAAATGAAATGAAAATACGTAGGACACTGAGAAAATCTAATCTCTCCTTCTGCTGAAATTCAGCCTCTGTTATGTACCTGTTTTCAGACAGAGGAAGTAAATTCACAGTATTACAAAGACTCTACTATCTTCTTGTATAAACTTAAAATTTGGAGAATGTTTCCAGAAATTTCCCAGGTGGCTTCAATAATGATGAAAGTTTCTCTAACTATATTGAGAGAGAGAGAGAGAAAAACAAAGAGAATACATAATATAAGAAACCTAATCTAATCTAACCAGGCCAAGTATAAGAATAAAAATGGATTTTAACTACACTAAAAATGAAAACAAAAGTTATGAATTTACCAAATCATCCATCAAAACTGAGTAGACACACCAAGAGACCTAGGAACCAGAGACTTCATCAAGCTATAGGAAACACGGTCTGAGAAGTTTCTGGCAATTAATAGTGAGAATCTGGACTGGCTACTTGAGTGTTAGGGGATTTGCCAGTAGGCAGTAGGGAGAAAGATAAGCAAGCAGGCAGCCTGCCCACGTAATCAGCAATGTCCACTGGAGGGCAGCCAGTGGATGTTCTGGCAGGAAAACGGTGTTAGTGAAATCTGTTGACTGGTAATCAATAGAAGTACTAAAAGGCAATGCTCAACATGATGGAGGCTTGGCTTAAGGTAGTACCAAAGCAATTAAAGGGACTCAGTACTAAAATGTCTGCTCAGAGATGGGTAAATGACAAAGATCTAGTGAATTAACTAGAGTAAGAAGAAAAAGCCTTTGCCAAGTATATAGCCAAGAGCCAGTTATTAGAAATAAGAGCAGAATCAGCATCAAAGGTGAACTTGAAGCTGATCAATAGAATCATCAACTGAGACAGTAAGAAACCCTCCAATAGAAAGGAGATTATTCCAGAGGGGGATATTGATTTGAGCCTGAGTTTTAAAATTAAGCGTCCCCAAATGAGGGACCTTGACAGAAGAAAGATCAAGAAACCAGGTCATTTATTACTATCTTCTGCAAAATTAAGATGAAGTATGATGATTCTTAGAATACGATTGTAATGTAAGCCAGGGTACACTGAAAACAATGGTATCATTAGGTATATTGCACACAATAGTACTTTCCTATCGAATTCCCTACTGAAAAGTTGGGAATTATGCTGCATAATAAGAAAAATTTCCATTATTCAGCACCTAGGAGTCTGTTCCAGTCAGGGTTCTTTTTTTTAAGGCAACAGAAGCTTACTCAAAGTAACTTCAGTCGAATGTAAATTTATTGGAAGAATAGCTGCAGCTTACAGAATCAATAGGAAAGCTTAAGAACCAAGCTCAGAAGATGAGTAGAAAACAAAGGGATCTGAGTAATGGTGACACAATCAACGCCATGCTACAGAAACTGCCAGGATATGATACTGCCTTGGCATCATTTTCCCGGACTTAGATGTTGTCAGCATGTCATCAAGGGCATGACTAAATTCTCAACCACCCTTCCATCATCACACCATCTCCTTAGATTCAAATTCCTGAAGGGGAGTACATGATTGGCTAAAGTAAAGCAGGCTTACACTCCAGCTTCCAGAAGGTGGTTTTCCTCTTACCCACTCCCAGTCTCAGACAACCACGGGTCTGTTCTTGGTCATTATAGATTACTTTGATGTTTTCTGGAATTTCATATAAATGAAATCATATGCACTCTTTTCCATGGCTCCTTTTGCACAGCATAATGTCTTTTAAAACTTTCCATGTCATTGCATGTACTGGTAATTTCTTCCCTTTTATTGATGAGTAGAATTCCATAAACACAAAAATGTGATTATTTATTCAGCTACTGATGGACTTTGAGTTGTTTCCAGATTTTTGCTAATATGAAAAAAAGCTGCTATAAACATTCATACAGAAATATTTGTGTGGACACATGTCTTAATTTCTCTTGGGTCAAAAACTTGGAGTGCAACTGCTGGATTATATGGTAAGGGTATTTTTGACTTTGTGAGAAACTGCCAAGCTATTTTCCGAAGTGGTTATGCTCTTTGCATTGCCACTGGCAATATATGAGGGTTGCAATTGCTCCACATACTAACACTAGGTCTATTCTATCTCTTTAATTAGCCATTCCAGTGGGTGTGTAGTAATAATTTGTTGTGGTTTTCATTTGCATTTCTCTGATGACTAATGACCCTGGTGGTCTTCTCTTCTGTTTATTGGTCCATTTGTATATTTTCTCTCATGTAGTGTCCCTTCAATCTGCCTGGGCCAGATTGCATTTTCCATAAACAGCCACAACAGTATCTTCTATCCCACATGATTTTCTTACATTGTGATTGTAACACACGGATCAGCAAGCGATAGGGTCTATATGTCACTCTTCTTTGAATTTGGGCAATCTTGTAACTTCTCGGGATATGTCATTAAAGTTCACAGAAGATGATACCATTTCCACCTGGTTCTCTCGGGATGCTTGCTCTTGGAATTCAGTCACCACGCGGTGAGGAAACAAAGAATCACATGAAGAAGCCCCGTGTAGGAGTTCTGGCCAAGAGCCCCTTCTGAGGTCCCAGGCAAAAGCCACCATTAAACACCAGACTAGTGAATGAATAAACTTTAAATGATTCCAGCCTCCAGCTGTGGATTTATCTTGCAAGTAAGGTCTCTGACATTATAGAAGAGAGACATGCTGACCCTAAGGAGCCCTTTCCAAATCCCTGCACCTCAGAATCCATGACCATAATAAAATAGTTGTCACTTTGCAACATGAAGTTTAGGATGGTTTTCTATGCAGTAATATTCAATTCATAAGTAAAACACAGGCTTTGAGATGCCACCAAGTATTTAAAGACTCCGTGAAGAGAAACACAGTTTAGATTGATTTTTTTCTTTTTCTAAAAGGCATTTTTTGCTTCTTAGTATATAGGTACACTTAAATCTTTGAGAATCTGAAATTTTCCCTAAAGTTTGACCATGTTAATATATATACATATACATAATTTTTATATAGAACTCTCACTTCAAGTGTTACTTGGCCATTATTCTGTCATTATCATTTGTTTCATCGACTTTCAGAAGGCTGATAAAGTTCAAGTAGACACCTATTATGAGGTGATGAAACGTAAATGTCACTAGTATTTATTGATTTCTCATAAACTTTTTCACAGCTCTGATTTTCCTATAGTCACATCTGTAGGTGTGGAAGGACAAAACAAGAAAACCAAATCAAACAAACAAGAAACATGCTGAATTTTATTTTTATTAACTCAGAACAGATGCCAAGGTAACGGGAGCCCCAAATCACTACTCATCTAGCCAGGTCAGCACACAACCATAATTACCTCAGTAATTCAGGGTTACACATGTGCTTGTATTCAAAATCCAGGACAGTAAGATTAAGCAGACGTATATTTGGGTATATTTAGGTTGGCTTAAAATATCTTGATAACCGTGGATTAATGGATATGAGTTCAGCTCATCAGCATCTCTAAACTTATCATCACATATCTGAATAGTCTTGTATTTTTCCACTAAAGTTTTATGGACTTTAGTTAGAAGTAGATACCTTCTGAGTATTTGCATAGGATAAAGTGCTGGAGATAACGAGTTAAGACAAACTTTCATCCTTCAAAAATCTCAAAAGAGTGAAATGATACATTTTTCTTTTGTCTAAATTTTATTTGCAATCACTAAGAGGTTTAGCATACTTTTCAGAATAAAACTGTTTTTTGAAAAGTCAATGTATGTGATCCACATTAAAATTATAATGTTACAAATTTATAAACGAATGTATTTGCAGTTACTTGCTTAAATATAGAATGCACTGTCCATTTTAGAACTTTATATATAAATTATTATGTAGTAAGACAGTCTACTTATGCATTTACACATCCTTCCTCTTTTTCATGAATTCATCAACTACAATTATCTTTAATGAGATGATACAACTTTTTCTCAAATGACACTGGTCAATAAAAACATTGATAATATATTAAAAAGATATATAACATGTATAAAGTAAAGCTGACATTTGAGTTAATACAAAATATTTGAAATATGAAAATAGTTTTAGCTCAGGGTTAAAAAAACAGAGAATATCTCATTATGTATCAGAATATATGTACAATTAGGAATATTACAATAGTTTCTAATGAGACTACTATGTGTCCATTTCATTCCTTTATTAATGGAAGTGGACTTGCTTGTAGAGTTCCTCTATTTTTTTGGAGAACTTAATCCCAGCTTACCCAAAAGGTAAACTAAATGTTTAGAGCAGCAGAAAAACATACACCGTGATTTTGGTTAGTGTTCTATTAAGAATTTTCAATAAAATACCAACTTTGTAATCAAAGGAAAAAGCAGAACTCTGTTATACTTGCTTACACTTGTTTTATGGCTTAATGCATTTTTAATATATTATTACATATTAAGGGTGTGCCATTAACTTTTTAGTATGTGGGACTTCTCATTACTTTAATCTGATCAAGATGGAGCTTTACGAATATCACAATTTCATGACATTGTGATGTTTTTGGATTTGTTTTTAGATCTATTAGAAAAAGAAATGTGATGAAAAAATGGTAATATTTTATAAACTAATTCTGAAGATAAAAATAAAATTCTTAGCACTGTGTTTGTTCCCAATCACATACATGGTTTCTCCTCTGAAACCTTCAGGTTTTACTTTGAGTTGAATAGATGGCAAATTGGAAAAGATTTATTTCAATCTTTCCATTATCCTGTTTGTGGCAATTGATGCATTCTAAGATATATAATCTTTTAAAAATAGCCCCTTAAGCTTTATTTTTTGTGTCCCATTTAACTGTTTCTCAGCACCTAAATATTGACCAGTAAGTCCAGGAATGAGAAACTAGGGAACTAGTGATGGGTCATGTGACTTTGATGAATGAGGGCTTAGGAGCCCAGATATAAATTGTCAATTTCTCATATATTGGCAAAATAAGTTTTGTAAATGAAAACCAATACTCTGAACTTTATATACCAAAGGCTTCTCCTGCCTGGGCTGTGAAATATTCCTTCACGTACCATACTTGATTAAAAAACTTAAATATATAAAGCATCCAGGCAGGATTTTTCATTCCTCAAATTTTGAGGGTGCTTATTAACTCTATGGATAAGGTCCAGGTTGCTTGGACCAAAAGATAAATTTGTCTTATTTCTAAAAAGTCTGCTCATTTATTATCACAAAGCAAAGGTCCATTGGTTTAACAGACAAGCATACCATTTAAATACATATTCAAAATTTATTCTCGAAATGCAACATTGATGTTCTCTGGTCAACATTTCTTTACTTGACCACACTGTGAAAACAACTTACAAAATTTGTGCTGTTTTTATTTAATTTTAAATTTGTTTAAATTAAGTGACACACATATATCTTGTAAAAATGAAAACTTTATATATGAAAAAAAATTTGCCTTGATCTCATCAAAATTCCAGTCCTCTCCCCAAAGTATCTACTGCTATCAATTTGGTATTTATACTTTTAGATCTCTTTCTAGACACTTACATTTATTAAAATAGCTATAAGACAAACAGGTTTTTTACATTTTACAGGAAAATTAAATGATATGGTTTATGTCAATCTGCAATTTTTCCCACTCAATTTGTATTGAAGCTATTGTCATTCTGTAGTATGAAATATATCTCATTTATGTACAGGGGTACAGTGATCTAAGATATCTAAATGCAAGTCTTGAGCAACTTCTATGCTAGTTGTCATTTAAGTAGTTTATTGTTTTAAGCTTTTAGAAAAATATTGTTAGGAAGACTCTTGTATATGCCTCTTGGTGCACTTGTACAATGATTTCTTTAAGATAATATTATGTGCCATCACTGTGTTATGTGAGAAAGGCGTTATTATTATCTTTTCTTTGCACTGAAGGTAAAAAGTGACTTGTCTAAGTTCACACAGCTAGTAAGTGCTAGATCTGGGAGTTTCACACATCCTATCTAGCATCAGGATCAGTGTTCTTCATAACTACTCTTTATTCCTTGCTTATAAACAAAATAACTACTGGATCAAACTGTATTCACATTTAAATTTTAATATATGCTGTCCATTTGCCTCCAGAAAGGCAACAGTCATTTACATCTACACTAAGAGGGACATTTTAATTGATATTTCCCTGGCATATCCTTCCAAAGGTGGAAATTGTTTGTTTGTCTGTTCTTAGAAGGAAACAATGTAAATATTTTAATAAAAACAATCCCACAGCATTTATTGTCATCTGGTAATAACATAAAGGTGATCAAAACAATATGAATAAATGCTTTAGAACTACACTTCTAACAAAGGACACCTAAAAAAACTGTACTGCTTTCTCAACAATTTCTCACTTCATTGATCATTTCTAGTTGGAGACATTTTGGAGCAGAGTAATGTTATCTCCTTTTAGCATGATCTGACTCAGTTGTTTTCTTGACTTTTAGAATGAATCTCTTCTGCATCATCTAATACGAGGTTCATATACCCATCAAAACCAATGATACAGCCCTCTATCCGCATATTCACTTGCTCATAAAGCCACACCTGAATCCGAGATCTATTTTGCAAGTATCTGAAGATGAGATTGATGGGCTGCACCATCACCTTCTGCACCTTCTGCACCTTCTGGCCCTGGCCCCGGTATGCCATGGTGGAAGCTCCCAAAGACCTCACTATCCTGCACACCCTGGAAATTGGTTTTAAGTAAAATAGTAATGGAGAACTCAATATAGTTCTTCAGTTACTGATGATGATTAGAACCTGTGCCTTAACGCTATTGTGAGAGAAGGCTGAGTAGGTATTGCCTCTGGAGGAACAGATTGTAGTGTCCTATAAAGCGAACATGAATGCGTTCATTCTCACCCACCACACATCTCTTTAACTATGCTTTTATGACTTTATAACAGTTTGAATAAACTATCTGGGTACTTCTGTATTCTCATTTGTCCTGCTTCTGGTATAGGAAATAGAAGGATGAGCAGTCTCTCACAGACTGAAAAGATAATTCTGTTGTCATAGATGTATATATTTTGTTGTAATATATATGTGAGTGACTGTAACAGAAAACTGGATCCACTTCCTAATTACTGTCAGAAATAATGGTTCCTGATGAACTATCCCTACATCAAAACCACCATTCTGGTTAGATGCCCTCCATCATTTCACTAGCTCATAGAAAAAGTCTATTAAAAAATTTTTTTTTAAAAGGAGCAACTTAGTTACCTAGTAATATATATTGCCCATGGTTAAAATATCCTTGGGTGTTTGACGTTTTTTGAATGGTAGAGTTTGGCGTTTTGTTATCTGGAAATAAATCATTTGTACTCCTGCTATAAAAGAAATTTCGGTTAAAAACCTAAGTTAAAATTTAACCTATCAACTTAAGATAAAAATTTAACCAAACAGTAATGATGCTTTTCTCTTTTTCTATTTTCTCTGTATAACAGAGGTTATGTTTCCTTGAATAATAACTAATATAAAATTATATAATCCCAGTGCTTTATTTGAATGGTTCATTTTGATTGATTCACTTTTAAGTTTTTTTTCTGTTTTTATTCTGAATTTCTTTTTTAAGTTAAACTTCTAAGCTATACTTTTATACAGTTTTTCATTTTTAACCTTTTTGTCAAATGTATGGGCATAGTTTTTCATGGTATTCTTAATATTTTAAATGTCCATTATATCTCAGGTTACTAACTCTTCCGTGGGTTGAGCCATTCGTCTGGCTCTTTTATATAGCTTCTATTTCTTTGCTGATAATTTCTTTGTTTCATTTGTTTTAAGCCTTGCTCATTGAAGCATTTTTATGATAACTGCTTTAAAATCCTTGTGAGATACTGCCTATATCTGAGTCACCTTGGCACCAGCATCTGCCTTTTATCATTCAGGTGGTAATTTTACTGGTTCTTGGTGTGACTAGTGATTAGCAGTTGTATCCTGGATATTTTGACTATTATGTTAGGAGATTCTGGGACCTATTTAAATCTTCGATTTTAGCAGGTAGTCACCCTGTGTAGGTTTTGCCTGTACGTCTTGACCTATTTTGAGGGCTGTGGATCCAATGACAACTTAATTTTCAGAATCTTTGCAGTGCTATTCTAATCGACTCCTTTTATGAAGTATACCACTAAGATATCACTCTGAAAACCTGGGTGTTATTCCACATTACAGTTTAGTTCTTGATCCCTTAGGTGTGATAATTTGGGTCATTTTCACATGTGGGTTGTTCAAGGATCTGCCCAGGGCTTCCTCTGTAAGTTTAAAGAATCTCTTTCTCCTGCTTCCTCCTCTCTTCGAGATTCTCCAACTCTCTAGTTAAGAAGGTAAAGGACTCCCCCTCTGCCACCAGCAGAGCCTTACCTTTAGGCTGAGAAATCAGGTTTTTCTTTGGGAATTTTTGGTTATGTGCCCGTTTGGTGTTCCATATTACACATTAATCCAATGCCCAGTCAGGATATATAAAATATTTATTTTAAAAAAGATAAGAAAAAGTAAGAAAAGAAAAAAACAGAGAACTTGCCATCATGTCATTCCTCAGGACCAGAGATTCCCTACCCAGCATGCTCTCTTCTTTCCCCCTTTCAGAGTCCTCTTATGATTGTCTGTTATAATTAGTCCAGGGTCTTCAGCTGTATTTATCAGGGAGGAGCAGAGAGAAATGAGTCTATTCCATTCTATCTGTAACCAGTTGCCCAGTACATAACCTTTTGAGTCGTGTTTTTTCACTTAGCATAAGGCTTTTGAGTTTGATTCATGTTGTAGTAATTCTAGCTTCAGGTTCAAAAATTAATAATTTAAATTTCTGTGGCATAAGACCACTCTCTTATTGTTGTATTTTTGTTCTTTACTCTTTGCTGATACGTTGGGAGTAGACTTTTTTTTTTTGAGATTGGCTTTAAATTGCAAAATTATTTGAATTTTTTGGAATATATTTCATCCGACACTTCTATGTGCTTGTAATTGCTAGTGGTGGAGGTAGATGGGGGTCAAAGCAGATTTGCATCAGTTCAATCTGCTAAGATTGTAAGCTGCATCCAATACTCTTTGTAATAAAGCAAAATATACATAAATAAGCAATTTAAAATATGTAGTTTGAGGTACACAACCCCTGCAGTACACACTGTAGTATGTCTGTAGTATCAGACAACTAAAAGACGACAGACATTATCTGTCACTGTTTGAAGCCTGAAGATGAAGACAATTTGTGAATACTAAGGTTTGTTCACTGGCTTAGATAAAAGAGACTGGTAATAATAGTTTTGTATTAAAACATGGATAATATTGCAAATTAATATTTAAGCCATTTGAAATAGAAATATGATTCTTGTTAATATACTCACATCCAGATACTTGCATTTGGATATTCCAGTGAAATTAATAGTGTTGGCTTATACTCAACATCCACATTTGGAAGAATTCAGTTTCTCAAGCCAAATAGTTTTGCTATTTCCCAGTTATTTATTCAGGAAGATGATATAATAAGTGAGCATATTTCAAAAGCAACATCTTTGGGGGGGTTTGGAAAAGTGTGTGTGCACGTGTTTTTACATGCCTATATTTTTTGCATATTATAGAATGTATTTAAAGTGCTTAGTACAGCACTTTTTCTTCTAGATTATTATGATGATAGTATAAAAATAGCAATTGATCTATTTAGTACAACAGCTCTTCCTAAGAGCGAGTTTAGATTTTGAATGAGAAATTATCAAGTAACTATGTTTCCAGAATGATATCCTGTGATTCTATAATCACTGATCACTAAAATGCTTCTCCATACAAACCATCTCCAAGGAGTGGGTTTGGGGTATGGGAAAAGCACATGTGTTAGAGTTCTAGGTAACTATCTGATATATAACCAACTCCCAGGGAAAAAAGAAGAGGGAGGAAGAAGAAAATGAAGTATTAAGACATAGCCTACAATCACGTTTCTTACAACAGTTGTCTCTATACAGCTACAATGCCTAAGCCCTAAGATACATATTCCAAAAATTTTATATTTTAGAAAGTTTTACTTTCCTACCATCTTCTTTGCCACCAGCAGCAATTGCATGTCATGACTTAATTCTAACAAGTTAGGTGAGCAAATTGTAAATTTTATATCAAGGCCGAGAACAGGTAGTTTTGTTAAAATAGTTTCCCATTGGTACTCACATACAGTCTATATTTATTCTTTTTCTTTTTTTGGTGAGAAAAACTAGATAGATACATAGATAGATAGACAGATAGATAGATAGATAGACAGATAGATAGATAGATAGATAGATAGGTAGATAGATGATAGATAGATAGATAGGGAATATTTTTTACAAAACCCTATATGGTCACACACGTTTTAAATTTTTTTCATCACATACCTGCACACATGTTAAATCACCCCCCCTCACCACACACACACATAACCAGAGTATGAAGAAATGACAAAATTCTATTTTAAAAGTATTCTATTAGAAGGTATTCGTTTTCCTCAGTTTTGCTCCAATCATTTTCTACATATTACCAAATCAGCACTTTGTAACCCGATTAAATTAATTTTGCTAAATCAAAATCAACATTTTGTGAAACTTTAAAAGGTTTTAGTAAGTGGAATATTTTTTCAAATTCTTATAAAATAGCTATTATAAGTATATAATATGAATAGATATTATGAACATTTTAATTGCCTAAAATATAATTTACTAGATTCTCTGATCTTTTTTCTTCCCCCTATTGCTTATGATCACACTGCTATGCACATTATCCCCTCCTATTGAAAACATAAAAGTTCACGCAAAACATCATTTCATTTATTAAGCTTTTCCTAATCACTTCCCTAAGAATATAGCACCCATCTCTCTGTTTCCATAGTAATTTCTTCTTGTTGCTCTTGAGGTTATTGATTTTCTGATTGGCTGTCCTCCACTACGTTGTGATCTGTCTGCTGGTAAGTACGTTTTCTCCTTTCTATCTTCAAAACCTTATATAGTGCCACACAGAGTAGGTGTTCAGTAAAAATGTTTTCTCAACAGACTCAAGTTAATATTTCAATATTAATGCAAATTCAAAAATGCTAACACACATATACAGACATTATATATGATTAGGAAAAATAAAGCCCTCTATTTCATCTTCCCCAGTTCTTTATAAGCAGCTTATGTTTGAATGGGAATATTTTCCTAGACTTCTAAAACAAATGAGATTTTATTTTATTTTATTTTTAAATTTTATTTATTTATTTTTGGCTGCATTGGGTCTTCGTTGCTGTGTGCAGGCTTTCTCTAGTTGTGGTGAGCAGGGGCTACTCTTCGTTATGGTGCGTGGGCTTCTCATTGCAGTGGCTTCTCTTGTTGAGGAGCACGGGTTCTAGGGTGTGTAGTCTTCATAGTTGTGGCACGTGAGCTCAGTAGTTGTGGCACGCGGGCTCAGCTGCTCTGCGGCATGTGGGATCTTCCCGGACCAGGGATCGAATCCGTGTCCCCTGCATTGGCAGGCGGATTCTTAACCACTGTGCCACCAGGGAAGTCCACAAATGAGATTTTAATTATACATGATAGCAGACTATTATGTGAAGGGATTTTCATTTCACTGACTTTATTCTTTCCTTATCTTAATGGGATATTTTTGAGAAATTTATTTTCCCTTTACCTATGACTAAAATATTATTTTAAAGTCATATTAGCTCTACCTCATAAACTTGGATGCATGGAAGACATTTATGGGCATCCTTTGAGGTGGTGCAAATTAGATGTATAATTTTAGAATACTGAAACTAAAAATTTCAAAGTATTCCTAACCTGACATTAAAATATCATTATTCTAAGATTTAAATTTTACATGAAATTAGATTTTTGTGAAGTGAATGAAGGTAAGACAATTTAATGTTCTACTAATAGCTAGACAATAATGTTTCTCTTCCTTATAGCAGTCATTATGTTTGGAATACAACTTTGAGTTGTAATTTCATATATATTTTTAAATGAAGTATATAAAATATTGAGAAATTAGTTTGCAAATATTATATGGGATGTTCTATGAACACAAACTTTGACTACCAAAACTATTCTGTAATGTAGATACCATTTCACAGATGAGGAAACTGATGTCACAAAGATTAAACAGCTGGATATCTTTATCATAGGACATCTTTATTCTAAATTTTCTTAATATTTCTACTTCCTTTGTGAATATTTTTAAAGAGTTTAAATAGCTTCTGATTTCCCAATAAATAAGAGTTAACTTAATAAATAGGCATACTTAACGTTCCGTTATTGTTAATATCACTATAGCAATTATCAAAAAGTCAGAACCTACTAGAGTACAAACCGAAGCAAGGAAATGTAGTATATTAGCTGCTTCTAATACAAGGCCAGGAAGACTATAGCTGAATTTATAAGATTTTAAAATATCACCATGATATCACGAGCTAAATTCTGAAAACTATGGAACTAGTTTAAGCAGAGAGAGGTAGTGATGGTTGAGAGCAGAGATGCTGCAGCCAAAAGTCCTGGGTAAAAATTCTGCTCTTTAAAAAAAAAAAAAAAAATCTCTGTTTTAGCTCTTACTAGCTTGTCAAGTTACTTGACCTTTCTCTGTTCCAATCTGTTGTGAGGATTAAGTGAGGACATATATATAATTTAGAATGGTACGTGACACATAGTGAGCACTATAAACAAGCTGCTATCTGTCATTTCCTTTTTATTTGACAAGCTTGAGTAGCTCACACTCTGTTCTCCCTATCCCTATCATTATGGCTTTTAGAGAACACTGTACTTCTCCTTGCCAGTAATTTTCAGAATTGTAGTCAGTAGATTCTGCCATGGAGAGTAAGCTAATTTTCCCTACAACTGGTATAAATAGAAAATAATAACATATTCAAGAAACTTTGGTTTCATCATTTGACCACTGCTTTTCTCCCCCTACACAATTTTCCCATGGGTAAATATTCCAGTCTCTACTATACGCTGATCTCTAGTAGAGATAGATAGAGTATACATCTATCACCACCATCTGTATGCTGATCACATTCAAATCTCTTTCTCCAGCAACAAGCTGTCTCCATAATTTCAACTGAAATATCCAACTGTCTAATGGCCATATACAACCAGATACACCAAATACATCCAAAACATGTTCTTTTCTTTCTGTTGAGGTATAGTTGATATACAATACTATATAAGTTTCAAGTGTACAACATACTGATTCACAATTTTTAAAACATGTTCCTTTTGAAATCTCATTTTATGGGATAATATCCAAAGTTCTTAACATAATATATGAGACATCATGATCTAGTTCTTGTCTCTCCCAGCCCTCCCTTCCTCATACTGAATTGCTTGTGGTGCTCTGGCATAAGACAAACCAGTTCTGGTTCCTGCTCCTATGATCCCAGAATGCCCTTCAAGCCTAACACCATCTGACCTCTCTAACTTTTAATTTCAGACTCAGTCGGACCATTTTATTTTCCTGAAACCTTCAAAACTCCACTGGACATTATTAGTATGCATTTCTATTTTCCAAGATCTCTCTCTCACACATACATACACACACACACATATACACATATGTGAGTTAAACACAACAAGGCACCAAGGTGTACCTGATGGACCCATCTTGTACCTTATGGTAATGGGAGAAGGCACACATAAGAAAGAAGAGCCCATTTCTTTCAAAGCACAATTACATCACTAATTCATTATTATTGCTCAGTTAATGGGATGGGCCATTAGATTAGCAATCCCTACTCAGTTAGTAAATATATGAAAAGCTAAGAAATTGTGAATGATGAAAGTTACTCGATAAAGGAGTTAAAGAAACCCCACCCACTTACCCAACATACCTAAGTAAACTGTTGCTTTCAGGGGTGATGGACAGTCCCAACTACAAATGCAAAAAGAAAAAAATCTCAGGCTTTCACAAAAACCAGCTGATCATCAACTGCCAAAAATACTGAAGTGATCACTGAAGCTGTTTACATTCTGCTCCTCTTCTCCTTTCAGGCACATGTTTTAAGTTGGCACTTCCATATACACTTTAAAGTTGAGTGTGGCCATGCGACTTGCTTTAGCCAATTAAAAATCAGGGGAAGTGACGTCTCTTTAAGTGGGATCTTTACAAGCCATTACATGATTTCCCACAATCCCTCATTTTGAGAGATGATGGAAACATTTCACTTTGGAGCTTCCATCAGCCTATGTCCCTGAATGACTATGATATGCAGATTCTCTGCTAAACAACAAATGAATCAGGCATAAGACATATAAACTCTTGTGTTGAGCCTCTGAGGTTCTAACTTCTCCTTCCTAATTTAATGCAAATACTGTCTGTGGATAATATGACATCATGTATTATACATCTCATGAACTCTTTTGATAGTTTTTTTAAAAATTATTTCTACATCAGTTTAGCTTGCTTTGAGGGAGTTATCTATAATAGTATTGACATGATTTTTAAAATCATATTTTATTATGTCTCACTTATGTGTTATACATTTATCAATTCCTACATGAATCTCTCAAAACTGGGCAGTTTTATTGTCAGGTGAATAGAAGAAATTTCCTGTGAGATAAAAATAGTTGAAGACCAGTTTCCAATCTTTTCTTGATTCCTAAAATACAATCAACTGAAATTGTTAGTATGAGGCAAAAAAACCAACTTATCCATCCACATTTTGTTCTCGAATTTGTGTGAATGTAGCACATGGGGTAGTATAAGGGAGAAAAATATTCAAAATAGATGAAAGAAAAATGAATAATTATGTATATAAGATATATTTTTAAGATATTAGATTGATATTAGTTTCTATATATAACCAATCCATCATGGTCTCTAAAAAATCCTTTTTTTATCTTGCTAAGAAAGAAATAGCTCAATTATATTTTCTAAAAGGCAATCTAGAGCATTTCAAGTATGTGGGATGCTTCCTAATTTTCTTTAATTTGTAAGGAAGAATTAGCATGTAAATAGGTAATTAAGAAAAGGCATAAAAGGCTAGGATAGAAACTAATATATTTAGAATAAGAATAAAAGTTTATTTTCCTATTTCTTGCAGCATTGAGAAGTAACTAGGACAGAACATTTATATATCTGAGGAATAAACCCTAAGGCTGTGAATCCTGTAAGCTCTGTTTCCTTACAGCTTATGATTTCCTCCTTAAAACAGTGAAACAAATTAAGTGATCCCTTCAAAATCTGGGTGAGAGTGTATGTATACTTGATGTATAACAAATGTCATTAATTTGAGAGGCAGATGTATGGAGCTGGCTGTGCTCATTCACTTACTGTAGGTCTTGCTTCCACATGTCAGTTTTGTGAAGCTTGCAATTCAAATCTGTCATTCATCTGTATTTAAATTTACTACATGTCATGGATCCTCCGATAGCCAAAACCATGACTATTAAATCTATTAGATGCTTATGTATGACCCAAGATAACAGTATAATACTTATGGTTTATTCAGAGAATAAGAGATAGTTCAGTGTGATTATAGAATTGATGGAAATTATGGGGAATATCATAAATAATGATAGAAAGGAAGTTTGGGATCAAATTGTAATGGATGTGGAATGTTATGATGGTCCCATTATTTAATAGATGGGGTCAATTCTTTTTAGTTTATATTATTTTGTGTCTGTTTGATTTTCACTATAGAAGTGGTATAATGTTCTAGTACAGTGTGAGAAATGGATTACTTGAGTGTGGAGAAACTGGAGGCAGAGATACTAGGCTAAGCTCAAAACTAAACTATGGAGAAAATGTGAAAAGGGTTACTTCTAAGGAATTGACTTGGGAGGGACATGCAGAAATTGTCTGCGGGTGATGGAAATGTTTCATATCTTGATAGGGATTTGCATCTGTTTAATATCTTGAGCAGTTGGTTACACAGTGTATGCTTTTGTCAAAACTCACGGCACAGTACACTCAAGATTGGTTCATTTCACTGTGTGTGAAGTTTGCCTCTAAGAATAAAATGTCTGAAAACAAATATTGAACTCTAGAAAAAGATATGCATGCTGAGGTGTAGGGGTAAAATGCATCAAAGACTAAGATGGATTGATAGATGGATGGTTACAGGGATGGACAGATATATGATATGAGGTAAAGCAAATATAGCAAGATGTTAGCAATTGCAGAATTCAAGTGGTAGTTATCTGGATATTCACTATGCAAGTATTTCAAATTTTCTATTTGGCAATTTTCATACTCAAACGTTGAGAAAAAATAAACCAGATCAAATTGTGCAAAATACTTTGCAAGTGGTAACAAGAACCACACTCTTTCCAGAAATTCATTTAAAAAAATAGTTAATGGAAACGCAAGTCTGAAAAAGGTCATACTATTGTAATAATAAACAGGCTCCATTACAATCTCGGAAATTTCTGTGATGATCAATATATATTTTCTGAAAAAGACAGCGAACATAACACAATGAATAATATATACATTTTTCTGTATGAGATATACATTTCATACAAAAAGTAGAACAATTTCCTAGTTGAGCTGGACTAAATATTAATTGTTCACATTCTTCATAGAGTGGGGGTGGGGGATAGAACACAGTAGCTTCTGATTATTCTAGAAGAACAAAATGATCTCAATGGAAAAATCAAAACGTACAGAAAGGTAACGTATAGGTGAAACAAGATCAATCCTGTCAGAAATACAAAAGGAAAAGAAAGATTCAGGGGATTTCAATGTGGTCCTAAATTCTTTGTTTTAAGTAATTCCTTTGGAATATTCTATCAGTTTCTTTATCCTGGCTGGGTAAGTAGAAGGCCTTTAAAAATGTCCTCATGCCTTAGAAAATATAATGTCTGATCATTTGGTTGGTTTATCAGAACATTCTTACAATATTTTTTTCTAAAAAATGTGTGTATATGTTATTGCAGTTATTAAAAGAATGCTGTCTGAAACCAAACCAATTTAAAACATTTAGAAACTGGTGTTCTTTATAGTTCATGCTCATTTTCTGCAAACATTATAAATATTAAATACTAAGCAAATCCGAACCATTGACTATCATTCAAAATGAATTTATTAAGTAAGTATTAGCATTACTGCAGGGATTATTAAAAAGTAATTATTCAAAAATGTTACATTTATAAATTGATCCTCATAGTTTTTGGTTTATTTAGACTGAAATATTTACATTTTAAAGTTTTGGCATTAGGCTGATCTTTGGAAAACAAATTGATTGTAACTGTTCCTAATATTGAAAATGTAGGATGTGTATGAATTATACCATACTTCACATATTTTGTATCATATTGTTGTAGTCCTAATAGGTATTACTACCACTCTACTTGGGTTTATCTGGAATGGATTCAGATATTTTAGGTAGAATTAAAAAAAATTAGCTTTGACCTTCCTCATTCTACTCTCTGAAAAGCTGAAACGTTTCATCTGGTGATTTTAAGCCGTTGATCCTCTTTCAAAAATCCCAAAAGAAACATGGCAAAATTACATCGTACAAGCTTTCCACTTCATCACCTCATCAGAAACTGAAACAGAACATTAGGAGTTCAGCCAAGAGTTGCCATCCAAAGGCCATACTTTCTGTATGCTGACTCAACTCCGGCATTAATTATGGGTACATATGATGGTTACTGATATATCTTTGGAACATCCAGAAATTGCTTGAGAAAATATAGTAAATTATCCTTGTCAAATATAGAACAGGTACTCAAATCTTTCTGAAAGGGAAAATGAAAGTGAATTAAGGAGAAACATCCTCTAATCAGACTCAGATTTAACTTTCAAGTATGTAGTGCAGCTATATACCGTAAAAAATTAACTTTGAATATTTGACAATTTTGTTTCATTGGAACTTTAACATACATATCACTTTTGATTTAAGAAATATGTTTAACAGTCAAAGTTAGGTCACTTCTTTCAAATAATCTCAGCTGTTAGGTATATTAGATATGAGTTTTATAGGGTGGAATAATCTCCAGTAAAAGTGAATATAAATATACACTATAAAGAACATTTCATTTAAAATGCCAAGCGAAGCAAAATTAGCAGCAGAGCATTAGCTATAACTATTTCCTTATTACTGAGAGGTCAAGGACAAGTGGGCTAAGGAGAGAGAAGAAATGCAGCCACAGCATAATTTCCATATCTACAAGTTCCTTTTCTTTTCCTGTTTTTTTTTTTAACAGGTTCTATTTCTCTCTTCATTATATTAATGATTCCTTTATTTTCTGTCATGTTTATAATAACTTTTTAAATTCCTTGTTAATCTTATTGTATCTGTCAATTCTGGGTCATTTTAACTGATTATTTTTCCTGGTTATAAGTCATATTTTCCAACTACATGTTTAGTAATTATTGATTGGACAGTGGACATTATAAATGTTGATGTTGTCTAGATTTTGTTGTTTTCCTTGAAAAAAATATTGAGTTTCATTTTGGACAATTATGTACTTGCATATCAGCATTTTCTTGTTGAGAGTTTTTTCTAAGCTTTGTTAGGACTTCTTAAAGATAGCTAAGCTAGGTTACCTTTTATTCTAGGGGTAGTACAACCTTCCTCCTATAATGTGGCCTTTCTGGGGTCTCTACTGAATTCTCAGGGTAATCAATAAGGCTACTCTACTTTGGTTATATTCCAGCCCCATGTGAACTGTGAGGACTGTTTAGTTTATTGATCTCTGATAGCTGTCTTTTGCCCAACCTTGTCAAGTCTCCCCTTATGCATGCGACACTTATTCCGCCAAATGTTCCATATGACCCCAATTCAGATATACAGGACTCATTCAGTGCAGAATTCTCTCTGCTCTGGTACTCTGCAGCCACCTCAGCTCTCCCAACTTTTGACTGTCTCTTATGCCTGAGAAGTCCGCTATGCTCAGTGAAGTCTAGTAAATGCCTGGGACTGAAATTGGGGGCTATTGGAGGGCTCACCTTGCTCTTTTCCTTCCCTCTGGGATCCTGCAGTGGCAGTTGTTTAAGTCTGAAAAGGGTTGTTCCACATATTTTGTGCATTTTTCTAGTTATTCATGGTGGGGGGGTAGGGGTGCAATTTTATTATCAGTTATTCTGCCATGATCATAAATGGAAATGCTTCATCTGTGATTCTTAAAACTCCCGAGAGATTCAGATGCACATTCAAAATTGAGTCCGATGTTCTAGTTGACATTTATCAACTTAACAGGATACATATGAATGAATTCAGCATAACAGAATACACAATCATTAAAAATGTATCTATAACATTCAAATTACCTATATTTTCATAAAAACATTATATAGGCTTTTCCCACTTGAAACTCCACTACTCCTTAGTTCATTAGGTCCTCTGTTCAATTAATTTATTATATATTACACTGGTAATCTAGTTTCTCTCTGAGCATCAATTTTTAGTTATAAACATATACTTTTCATGTATCACTGAATAGCTTGAAAATAATTATTATATAAAATTTTGTTCTGATTTTATGCCAATGGAATTTTGCCTTGGGAAATATGGGCATGAGAATCTACCCTCTAAACCAGCAGGTTGACAAGACCCAAAAACAAATATGGTCCATTGTCTGACTTTATAAATAAAAGAGTTTTTTGGGATTTGTTTGTTTGTTTGTTTTTTGGAATAGAGCCACACTCATCCATTTATGTATGATCTATGGCTGCTTTCATTTTACCACAGCAGAGTGAGTAGGTGAGACAGAGACTAGATGGTCCTCAAAGTGTAAAATACTTATTACTGAGCCCTTTACAGAAAAAATGTGTCAACCTCTGCTCTAAACTCATCTATTTGAGTATTGGTCCTGTTCAATAGATTGTAAACTACTGATTCTACAAATATCATACTTTCATTTGTTATTTAGAACACATGCACAGTAAGCATGGGAGGGATAGTCACGGTCCAGTTTCCCTTAACTCTCTTAGTTTCAGGGAAGCACTCTGGGAGGGGGATACAAGTGTGAAAGAAGATTGAAAGTAACAATGAAATCACTCACTGGGTGTTTGGAGCAGACATTCAATTTCTTCCAATATTCTTCCTGTAAACTACTTCTTCATTGTGGGCACAGCTAGTACTTATCAAGTTAACAAGGTTTATTCGTACACGTTTAAGAGAATACATACATAAACGTCATACTGTATTATATTTATAAATGGTGCTTGTAAAATACCTCAAAATTAAATACAAATACAACAAAGATGAAACATACTAATAAAAAAAAGGCAATGATCAAAGCTAAATGATGGACTGCAAGTAGGATTTGACTTAGAGGTAAAAGAGCTTCTAGAATGTGTTAAAACCACAATGTGCTGAACAGAAACCAGATTTAAGGACTCTACTCTAAAGCAATGTCAGAAATATCAAAAGCATAACTGCCTACAACATGTGTACTGTATTACCACAACGTTTTTTTTTTCTTTTTTACCTGTTTCTCTGTAAGAAATACTGAACTATGGAAAAAATTAAAATGAACAAAATATATTTTAATTAAAATGAGTTTAAAATAAACCCAAATTCTGTAGAGCATTGAAAAGCTTTCAATAAATGTTGTTTTATTTCTCTGCCTCCTGCTGGCATTTTAGAAATTCAAATTTCTATCTTTGGTAATATTAAAATGAAAACATATCTGATTGACAGCAAATTAAATCATATGGTAAAAGGCTTTCAAATATCCTTGTGATAATGAGCCTAATAAAGTAATCAGGTCACTGGTATGAATCTAAAATTACAATTTATCTTAAGAAATTATAAATATATGTTCATTGTGTATTTGCATTTTAATATAGTTAATTATTATTATATTCCTTTTATCTCAATTGAGTGATTCAATGTACCCGGTACTGCACTATGCTCTTTGTAGGTACGGTCTTATAACAATTCATTACCCATCATTGATATGTAGTTGATTTCAAGTCTTAGAGCAATTGCTATAAACATACCCAATTGGCTCATTGATAGAATCTGCTGTGTGCCTGGCAATGGGGTCAGTGATGGAGATATATCACTTAGCAAGACATATGTATTAACTAACCTCATGGAGCTTAGAATCTATATAGTTTTATTGATCTTAAGGCAGTGGGGACCTCCATTCTCACTCTTTACCACACTTTCCAAGGGTCCTGTTAGGAAGGGAAGCGGTAATAGTAACAGCGACCTCTTGTCTACTCTGCCATCACACTGCATTGTTAGTCTCCCCTTGATACTGGTCCCAAGATGTTGAGAAAAGAAAATTGGTCCTCTTTTTAATAAGACTTGGCACACTGTACACCTTAAATTTGCACAAGATTATATGTCAATTATATCTCAATAAACTGCAGGGAAAAAAACTTAGGATTCCTCTGAATCAGTAAAGGGAATTTTTCTTTCAGTTTTACATCTCTGTGACTTAATTACAAACTCTCAACTATGAAGTGCAATATGAGAAGACTGCAAAATGCTCACTTTTATAATAATGTGAAGTATTGATATTTGGGAAAATGAAAAAGTTAACGTTTTTGTCCTACTAATCTCTATCCTTCAGTGAGGTTACTTAGATATGACAACAGTGAACTAATAACGTATCAGTTCTTTCAGTCCAAATATATTATTTCTCACAAAAATATATCTTCATTACAAACCCTTTCTGAAACTTTTCTACATTTAAACAAAGGGATGGTTTGGTTCCAAGAATCACTGTCTCTCTCGGAAGCCCATCAAATACAGAGTAATGCCAATGGAGGTTTATCAATAAATAAATTAAATAAATCAGTAGGTTTGGATTTATTTTATGGTTAAAAATACTTCTATTACAGATGAACTCTGTTTCTTAGAAAATTCCTTTTGATTACTGCATTATCTATTATGATGGTCCTAGAAACATATACACTTTTCCTTTTCTTTTTCTTTACATTAGGTTTCTCTAACATTACAATCGACAAAATTCTCAGAAAGAAAAGCAGATTGGATTGAAAATTAAAATTGCACAACTACTGCAACCTTTAACTGAAGGTGAGGTAGTTGAACGCAATTTCTGCTGAAGGACTCGCTGATGACCTATAAAACAATGGCATAACCATTATTTCTATGATTCCCTCAATTTTAAGAAAATAGAATTTTCAGCATCTATTATCAGCAATTTATATAAAGTTTTCCCTGAAATCCTTTCCACTATTTGTTCTTCAAAGGTAAAGACACTGTGAGAAAAAAGGTGACTGCTTGTAATTTTAAAAAAATCTAATGTAAATCTAGACTTTCATCCCACTGTAACAGTCAAATGCAAGCATCCAGTCATATATATTATATAATGATTTAAATTTTTCCTCGTGAAATACAACATATTATCATTGCAAATAAACTGGTTTAAGGGGCTCTATTGTCATTAGACACAAATAGCAAATTAAATATATTTTCCAGTATCATATATTGCTTATTACCCAATGAAATATATAAATTTAATTAATAATGGAGCTAGGGTTATATTTGTTGAATTGGAACAACAAGAAAAAGGAAACAGGGTTACTGTTCTATCTTCACAAAGTTTTCTGAGTCATGATAAGAGTTGTTACAACATTAACTTTGAGGCTAAAAATTTCAACATAATTTATAGAATATTTCACATTAAGCTTACATTCCTTAAAATAACTTGATTTTTCTACTCATCTGAAAGAGTCAATCCAGTTTTACAAGCCCTCTACCACCACACTCCCCTGACAGAATAATTATTTACACTGGCTTTTATTCAAGGGCGTAGAGTTTATTGCTCTATTTGTATATACTATTTTAAATACTACTTGATTTAGGGTTTAGAGTGATGATGTTTTGTATTTTAGAACAGAGAGATTTCAGATTTAGATAGAAATTTTGTTCTCTCACATATTAAACTGTCTTCAAAGACAATTGTGAGGAATAATGAGATAACATTTTTAGTTCATGCTACTTGAATTTTGTGTATTTGGAATACTCGTGAACAAGGCAAATTCACACAACTGATAAATGATAAATAATATGCTTTGGGTGTAGGAGATAACTGCAAATCCCATTTCTCAGAAAACTCTGAAAAATATGTTTTATAAAAAGAAAAAAGAAAAAAATACTACAAATAAAATGATTACCGGGACTTCCCTGGTGGCACAATGGTTAAGAATCTGCCTACCAATGCAGGGGACACAGGTTCGATCCCTGGTCCAGGAAGCTCCCACATGCCGCGGAGCAACTAAGCCCATGTGCCACAACTACTAAGCCTGCGCTCTAGAGTCCGTGCGCCGCAACTACTGAGCCTGTGTGCTGCGACTACTGAAGCCCACGCACCTAGAGCCCGTGCTCTGCAACAAGAGAAGGCACCACAATGAGAAGCCCACGCACCACAATGAAGAGTAGCTCCCACCTGTCACAACTAGAGAAAACCCACGCACAGTAACGAAGACCCAACGCAGCCAAAAAAATAAAATAAAATGAAATAAAATAAAATAAAATGACTATCAAAATGGATAAAGAAACAGTTTATGTAAAGGACAAGATCTCTGAAACAAAGTCATCCATGCTAAAACTCTTGCTGAACATTAATTTATAAGTTCAAATGACATTAAATTTCTAAATCTTTGAAAGGTATTACTTACATAACTTCAAGAAGTATTGATGTTTTATATTTTAATCCTACATCTGCTACTTACAGTTTCAGCAAATTTCCATACAATGTTATAATGTAGTACTAAATGATTCTATTTGTCAATATTCTACCGAATTACCAAATAGAAATTTAATAAATATTTAGTACATTGCCCGAGTAAAGATAAGCATGTACAATATTTTTTTCCTCAAAGAAGGAAGAAAAGAACCCATTTAGCTATATAAGACTAGTGACAAAAGATAAAATAGTGTGTGGTTTGCTGAGATATAAGTTCAGAGGAGAAATGCTGGCTTTATAAATCATATACTAAAACAACTCAACGAGAGAGAGAGAGAGAGAGAGAGAGAGAGAGAGAGAGAGAAAGAGAGAGAGAGAGAGAGAGAGAGGGAGTGGGAGGGAGGGAGGGAGAGGGAGAGAAAATATTCTTTTCATTTAAACCTTTCCTGGACAAAGAAATCCTCTTTGAAAATCTCTTCTATTTTATTTACATGCATATAGAAAACAGAAGATCATTTTTTGCCACTATTATTGAGATGGAAAAATTGTTGACACTTTTCATTAGTTGAATAAACTCCTCTATTTGCAAACCAAGGAACTCATAACGATAAAAAGATAATAAACAGCACTTGATTTCTTTTTACATATTCTGCATGCTAACTTTTATTCCTTCCAATATATCAAATTGAGGAACAAGGCAATAAAATAGATTTAACAAAATCAAACAAAAGTTTTCTAGGATATGTGATTGGGAAAAAAATGTCTCCCCAACCCAGGCTCCTTCACTGTGTGTATAAACATATATGTATACTGTCCATTGAACATCACAATTAAAATCATGAGTCCTGGGCATTACAAGGATTACAAGTAAATACGGATTCAGATTTGGGTATTTTTAATACACTCTAATTAAATGAAAAATCATACTCTTTAGACATTCATTGAATTCTTCAAGTATTCATTTATTCAACCAACTAAACAACCAATATGTTTTGAGTATCTACTATGTGCCAAAAGCAGTACAAGGTGCAAGGGAAACACTGATAGATAAGACATTCTGTTGCCTGTCTATATTCTGAGTCTAACAGGTCTCAATATGGTTTCTACCAAAATAGTTACTGTTGTAGAATAGTAGTATTTTGCCAAAATATCCTCATCCTAACCCTATTACTCCTTGGCATATACAAAATGTGACAATATGTTCTAAAAAGAGTCATAAATCAGAGATCCCATGGTTGCTATAGCTCCCTTAATTCTTGTCTCTGTGTAGGTGGTTCTAGGGATTTTGAGGCTGATCAAGGAAAAAGGTAAGACCACAATAAGGTGGCACACATAAGCTTTACTTGGACGACGCTTTGACAGGTTTGCATGCAGGGGAAGTCCCCCACAGCATGAGACTGTCAAGAGACTATGGCGCAGGGGACATGTTTTGGAAGATGGGCAAGAAAACTCCTGAGGGAGAAGGGGTTCAAAGAGGGGTCGTATCACTCAGTCACAAGGCAGAGTTCAAAGGGCAGATCGTAGACTTTATAACACTGGGGTTTATCTTATCTATGGCCAGCAGATATTGGGCACAGTTTCAGAGGGTATGCAAAGCAGGCAAGTTATAATTGGCTAAAAATCTGCTTATTTGGGCTATGCTTAAAACAACTAACTGAACGTGGAAAATTTTTAGTTCAGTGCTGGTGGGCTTTTGAGCTAATGGGTCTCAGCCTACTGTCAAACAGTAAAAAACCTAAGGGCCAATATACAGAGGTCATCTTTGGCTCATTCATATGACATGCTAAATAACTGCTAATATGAGTTTCTCTCTGTAAGGTTACAGTCAGTAGATGTGTGGATAGCTATTTTATTTACGATTCCTTTACACTCTACTGTGTACTTTCTGTGGTTCAACTGCACATTCCTCAGAAACCCATCTGGACATGACAATTAATTAATTTACACATGCATTCATTCAGCAGAAATGTGTAGTTATATGTATATGTATATAAGTATACAAGGCACTTTTCCAGATGACGTGATAAAAGAAGACAAGAGAACACAAAAACAGGTTCCTAGCTCTCATGGAATCTGCGTGTTGGCCAAAATAAAACAAATAAACAAAGGTATTAAAAAAATTAGATGCTGATAAATAATTCAAAGATGGGTGACTGACAGGGATCACCTGGGGTGATATTCCAGAGTTATGGTCAGAGATGTACTCTCTGAAGGTGCGACTTAAGCTGAGAGGAAAAATGATAAAAAGAAGCAAGAGGTGAAACATTTCATATTCTGAAGCAATGCACTTCTATGAATGATAATAAAGTATATACCAAAAATGATGTAACTGGATTAACAATGAAGACATGAACTAAAATTTTTCTTTTAAAAAAGGAAGATTAACTCAGCAGAAAGAACACAGCAATAATCTTAGGTGTGCTCTGCTTAAATATTTGGCTGTTGATTTTCTTACTGCCTCGTTTACACCCAGGGAATTTATAAAAACTGAAAGAAATAATCATTTTAAATTCAAAGGCACTTTAAAATTGGTAAAGCAGGTTCCTGAACCTCATCTCTGCCACTCCAGCCCTCTACCAGCTTAAGGAATCATAGCAAACACCCAACCTACCTTCACTGCTATCAAGCAGGGTGGCATATAGAAAAGCCTCATGGGAGTGGTCATCAAGTGCTTTAGCAGAGGGGATCAAGCATCATTACCCTGAAATTCATTAGAGCTTCTGAAGACTACACGAAACAATACACTGACCTGGTATATCACCACTTCTATCAAAGCCTGGTAAAATACATGAATTTAGGAACAACTGTGGTCAAGTTCACCAGAAGCTGAAGGTGGTTTACAAGCAAATGGCATGCAATGGGGACTTAGAGGAAAGGTTGTCAAGTACCATGAGGAGAGGAGTAAGAATTTTATGAACCTGTAACATTCTTTCAGGAACATTAGAAACCGCCAAGACACCAATTCATGACTCATAGACAATCCATTATTCCTGACCTAAAAAGTAGTTGTAATAAGTGACTTTCACTGCAAAGTTCAGCAGAAACTGCAGGTACTGAGTAGAGGTGGATGAGTCTGTGCTAAACCATTATACTGCAGCACTCAAAGGTTGGCATATTTACAATGCTAACCTACAGGACATCCAATTTCTTGATTATCTTTTTCCTATAGGACATATGGGACAATGACTAAAGTCAGCCTAGAATAAGGTGAGAAACAAACAAACAAACATCTGGGGTTAACACAATAGCTGCATTCTAAACCAGGAAACGTAATTGCCATGAAGGCAAAAGGCATTCAATGAGGCTTGCAAGAGGATTCAAGCATTTTAGGAGAAGATAATTCCCCATAGAAATAATATTTTTTATGTTATGACAACAATGCCCAAATAAGCAATACCTGATAGACTATGCATTCTTGCCAGGACTCAAAGGATATTATGGCCAATTTTAGCAGGAGCAGGATGTGGTAAATGCAGTTGGAATGATTCTGGGGAAGCAAGTACACTGCATTCCCAGATTTGCACCTTTATTATAATTACACAGGGAATTCCCTGAAGAGTGTGTGTGGATAGCCAACATCACATGCTGGTTTACAGCTACAACCAGGTATGCATGGGGTGAATTCAGCATGAATAGTTTTGGGGCAAAGCAATTTTCAGAAATCTAAGAATGGCTACATTAATGCCATCAAATGCATGCAGTGGGAAGTGTGTTCACAGGCAACAGCATTTGCCACACAATTACCACAATCGGCCTTGGGAGGAATGAATACAGAAGAGATGAATCTGGAGAAACCAATGACAGACATGCTAAGAAGGACAAGCTAATTGCCATCATGGGGATTTCACACATGAAACACTTTGCGAGGAGGAGAATCACCTTAATGACCTTGAGATACTTTCAGTAACGTTAGGAACCACGTGGGAACATACGTGAGAGATCATTACACAGTATTAGAAGAGAATCGCCCTCGTGGGTATATGAATTGTTCGGGCCAGCATCGAACCCCTGAAGGCCATATACGGATAGCTGATATACCAACGAATTTTTCTACGGTTGGTGAAGTACATGAACTCAATGCCAATTATGGCCAAACTCAGCAGAAAACGAAGGTGGTCAACTCAGGAGGGGCAGTTCTGGGAAAACCACTAGGCCTACAAAGAACAGCAACTTCATTTTCCTTACACAGGGAGTATACCGCTGGGTGTAAGCTTACATTGTGCATCACATATTCCATAATGATTGCAAACAGCTCTGAGTGGAGTGAACACAGGGGGAGGCATCCAGATGGAAATGTATCCAATCTAGTCTATCCTGGCAAAATAAGTGCCATCTAGCAAAGAAGCAGGCAATGGGGTCACAGACGAGAGATCACCAAGCTCTTTGAGGAGACAGTTATGAGGTTCATAAGTATAATATTCTTTCAGGCACCAAAAACAAAAACAAACAAACAAAACTCTGAGAAGGCAGTACATTGACTACAGACCATCAATTATTTCGACCTGGAAAGCAACTGTATTTCCACACATGTGGTGCAAAGTCCCCCCGACACTGAAGTTGGTGAATAAAATAAATGGTTTTGTGGAAAACAAATCAACTGTGCTCTACAAATTGCTTCACATTATCCTCATTAAAGGAACATCCACTTGGTTCTCTGTTCATATTCTATAGCACATGCTAGACAATTACTCTAAGCCACCCTTAGTGGAGTAAACACAGGGCAAGTTACAATGGAGTTAACCAGTACCCTTCATTGCAATACTGGAGTCATCATTGTCTTCAAGCCTGTGTCATTAGTAAGAGCTTTGTTCACAGACTATATCATTTGCTAGAAATTTTCTACATTGGCCTACATAGGCATAGGCACAGAAAAAAAACATCTTGTAAATCAATGACTGACATGCTAAACCTGGCCACTTATTATCAACAAGACATGTGGCATCAATTTTATTCATGTTCTCATCCTGTTGCACAACTGGATGACTGAAAAACCATTTCTGAGTGGGTAAAATACAAGAGGAGTAATTCTCAGTGTCAGCCAATGAATTTCACCACCTCCATAACTTCCATAATGCAGGTATACAAGCTATGAAAATTTAAGAGTACAAATGAATCACTTTGAGAGGAAGGTAATCGACTCTGTGACCATAACATACTTTTAGCAATGTTAGGCATCACTGAACAATCTATACATGAAATGACAGACAAGAAAATCTTGTCTATCATGGTGAGTTGCATGAACACATGGTAAAATCTTCTGATAGGAACCTATCTTTACTATTTACATGAGAAACCTACATTGCCTTTGTGGGAGGAATATTTACAGGAATATACGAAAGAATTCATCTCCCCCTATAAGTACAGAAATAGACACAAGAACATAAAAACATTTTAGACTGAAAACCAACCTATAAAGTATTTATGACTTGACTAGCTCAGCTTCCCGGCCTGGCTAGTGAAAAACATGAACTTTATAGCTATTACTGGCAAGTTCAACAGAAAATGAATTTGGGTAAACAGCACGTGGATCTGGGGAAACCATTGCTGAGCATTCAGAGGACAGCAACTTAATTTTTTACTCGGGAATAACCTCTAGGATGGGTGTTCACATTCCACAGTAATATGGGACAATGACAATAGGAGGCTCTGAGTGACCAAATACAAGTTAAATAATTCTCATAGGAATAATTCAATGGTTTTGAGCGTGAATCTCAGATTTTCTTCCACTTGTTGGCAAGCAACGAAAATTTTAAAAAGCACAGGGGAAGCACTTTAAAGCAAGTGAGTCACCTCCATCATTATGTCAGGACTTACAATGTAAAGAACCAATGAAGCACCACCATTTGAACTAAAAGACAGGACAATCTTGATAAGCTGGGGAGTGCAGCAAACACAAGCTGAACACCTGTGGCATGAACCTACCCATATCATTCTGAGAAAGGCATTGCCATTAAACCCTGAGGAAGGCATCATACTATGCAAACACAAGTGAGAGTCCATGGCCCAGTACTAAAGGAAGACAATCAGTCTCAGGGGCATAACTTGGATCAGATCAGAAATCAGTCACTGAGTTACATATAAATTGCCTTGGTACAACAAGTTTTCTCCTAAGGAGATGAGAAAAATGAAATCAGTGCCCCAAATGGGTAAGGTCAGCAGATACTGAAAGCGGCTAACACAGGGTGAGGCTAAATAATACAGGTTCTGGATGCAGTAAATTAAGTGTCATCCTGCAAAAGGACAGTAAATGAGGTCATACAGGAGAGTTCACCAATGACCCAAAGGAGAACAGAAGATGTCACATTTACATAATATTCTCTCAGGTACCACAGAAACCCTTTTAGGAGCAATACATTGAACACAGACCCCCAATTTTTTCAAACCTAGAAAGCAATTGTAACAAGAACCCTGTGGTACAAAGGTCACCAGAAACTGAAGGTCATGAAGGCAAGGAGTGAGTCTGAGTGAAACCAACATTGGGTAATACAACTTGCTCCAAATTATCCTCACCTGGTGGACAGACTTACCTTGGAACAGCAAGTTTTCACCCAAAGAAATGAGGAAAATGAAAGCAATGCCAATAATGGGCTAGTTTAGCAGATACAGAAGGTAGTCAGCACAGGTGAGTGGTTCTGGACTAAATAATACAGGTTCTGGATGCTGTAAATTAAGTGTCATCCTGCAAAGGCACAATAAATGGGGTCATTGGACCCTCATTGTTGAATGAAAGTTCACCAATGACCCAAAGGAGAAGAGAAGAACTCTCATTTACATAATTTTCTTTCCTGCACCAAAGAAAACCCTTCAGGAGCAGTCCCTTGAACACAGACCACCCCTCACCCACCAATTCTTTCAAACCTAGAAAGTAACTATAATAAGCATGCTGTGGTACAAATGCCACTGGAAACTGAAGGTCATGAAAGCATTGGGTGATTCTAAGTGAAACCAATATACTGCATAAAACATCTGGGTCCAAATAATCCTCATCTGGGAGAAACTTGCCTTGGTACAATACGTTTTTCGCAGGAAAATGAGGAAAATGAAATCAGAGCCCACAATGGGCATGATCAGCAGATACCGAAGGTAGCAAACACAGAGTGAGTGATTCTGGCAATAATACAGGTTCTTGACCCAGTAAATTAAGTGACATCCCTGAAAGGGACGTAAATAGGGTTATAAGAGGGAGTTCACCAGTGACCCAAAGGAGAAGAGAAGAACTCTCATTTACACAGTATTCTTTCTTATAACAGAGAGTGCCCTTTAGGAGCAATACATTGAATACAGACCCCAGATTATTTCAAACCTTGAAAGCAATCGTAACAAGCACCCTGTGTGCGAAGTTCGTGAAAAACCGAAAGTCATTAAGGCAGGGAGGGACTCCGAGTAAAACCAGTCAACTGGGTCCTACAATTTGCTCCACATCACCTCCTCATGTTTGGGAAGGTTGACCTGCTACAACAAGTTTTCTCTAAGGAGATGAGGGAACTAGAATCAGTACCCACCATGGGCTAGTGCAGCAGATACCAAAGGTAGTAAACACAGGGTGACTGATTCTGGCAATAAGACAGGCTCTGGACCCTGTAAATTAAGTGACATGCTGCAAATGGATGTAATTAGGGTTATAAAAGAGAGTTCACCTGTGACCCAAAGGAGAAGAGAAGAACTCTCATTTCACAATATTCTCTATTTTACAGAGAATCCCCTTTAGGTGCAATACATTGAATACAGACCCTAGATTCTTTCAAACCTAGAGAGCAACTGTAATAAGCACTCTGTGAGGCAAAACCTCCAGAAACTGAAGGTCATGAAGACAAGGAGTAACTCTGAGTTAAACCTATCCACTGGGTACAACTTGCTCCAAATTATCCTCCTTATGTGTGGGAAATTTGCCTTTGTACAAAAAATTTTCACCCAAGCATAGGCGGAAAATGAAATAAGTACCCACCATGGGTAAGTTCAGCAGATACCGAAGGTAGTCCACACAGGGTGAGTGATTCTGGCAATAATACAGGTTCTGGACACTGTAAATTAAGTGACATCCTGCAAAGGGACGTAAACAGGGTTATAAAAGTGAGGTCACCAGTGACCAAAGGAGACGAGAAGGACTCTCATTTACATAATATTCTTTCTTATGAAAGAGAGTGCCCTTTAGGAGCAATACATTGAACACAGACCCCAGATTATTTCAAACCCTGAAAGCAATTGTAACAAGCACCCTGTGTGCACAGTTTGCCAAAAACTGAAAGTCATTAAGGTAGGGAGGGACTCCGAGTAAAACCAGTCAACTGGCTCCTACAACTTGCTCCACATCACCCTCCTCCTGTTTGGGAAGGTTTACCTGCTACAACAAGTTTTCTCTAAGGAGATGAGGGAAATGGAATCAGTACCCACCATGGGTTAGTGCAGCAGATACCAAAGGCAGTAAACACAGGGTGACTGCTTCTGGCAATAACACAGGCTCTGGACCCTGTAAATTAAGTGACATCCTACACAGGGACATAAATACGGTTATAAATGAGTTTACCAGTAATCAAAGGAGAGGACAAGAACACTCATTTACATATTATTTCACTTACAGAGAATCCCCTTTAGGAGAAATACATAGAACACACACCCCGGATACTTTCAAACCAAGACAGCAATTGCAACAAGCACCGTGTGGTGCAAGGACGCCAGAATCTGAAAGTCTGGAAGGCAGGCAGTGACTCTTAGTTAAAGCAATCCATTGGGTAAAACTTGCTCCAAATTATCCTGCTTATGTGGGGGAAACTTGCCTTGGTACAAGTTTCCTCCCAGGGAGAAGAGGAAAATGAAATCAGTACCCACCATGGGTAAGTTCAGCAGACACCGAAGGTAGGAAACACGGGGTGAGTGATTCTGGCAATAATACAGGTTCTGGACCCTGTAAAATAAGTGACATGCTGCAAAGGGATGTAATTAGGATTATAAAAGAGAGTTCACCAGTGACCCAAAGGAGAAGAGAAGAACTCTCATTTACACAGTATTCTTTCTTATAACAGAGAGTGCCCTTAGGAGCAAAACATTGAACACTGACCCAGATTATTTTAAACCTTGAAAGCAATTGTAACAAGCACCCTGTGTGCAAAGTTCGCGAAAAACCAAAAGTCATTAAGGCAGGGAGGGACTCCGAGTAAAACCAGTCAACTGGCTCCTACAACTTGCTCCACATCACCCTCCTCATGTTTGGGAAGGTTGACCTGCTACAACAAGTTTTCTCTAAGGAGATGAGGGAAATGGAATCAGTACCCACCATGGGTTAGTGCAGCAGATACCAAAGGTAGTAAACACAGGGTGACTGATTCTGGCAATAAGACAGGCTCTGGACCCTGTAAATAAAGTGACATGCTGCAAACGGATGTAATTAGGGTTATAAATGAGAGTTCACCTGTGACCCAAAGGAGAAGAGAAGAACACTCATTTCACAATATTCTCTAATTTACAGAGAATCCCCTTTAGGTGCAATACATTGAACACAGAAGCCGGATTCTTTCAAACCTAGAGAGCAATTGTAACATGCACCGTGGGGTGAAAAGCCACCAGAAACTGAAGATCATGAAGACAGGGAGTTACTCTGAGTTATACCAATCCACTGGGTACAAATTGCTCCAAAGTGTCCTCCTTTTGTGGGGTAAGTTGCCTTGGTACAACAAGTATTCTCCCAAGGGGAAGAGGAAAATGAAATCAGTACCCACCATGGGTAAGTTCAACAGATACCGAAGGTAGTAAACACAGGGTGAGTGATTCTGGCAATAATACAGGTTCTGGACCCTGTAAAATAACTGACATCCTGCAAAGGGACGTAATTAGGGTTATAAAAGAGAGTTCACCAGTGACCCAAAGGAGAAGAGAAGAACTCTCATTTCACAATATTCTTTATTTTACAGAGAATCCCCTTTAGGTGCAATACACTGAACACAGACCCCGGATTCTTTCAAACCTAGAGAGCATTTGTAACAAGCACCCTGTGGTGCAAAGCCACCAGAAACTGAAGGTCATGAAGACAGGGAGTTACTCTGAGTTATACCAATCCACTTCGTACAACTTGCTCCAAATTATCCTCCTTATGTGTGGGAAACTTGCCTTGGTACAACAAATTTTCACCCAAGCTTAGGAGGAAAATGAAATAAGTACCACTATGGGTAAGCTCAGCAGATACTGAAGGTAGTCAACACAGGATGAGTGATTCTGGCAATAATACTGGTTCTGGACCCTGTAAATTAAGTGACATCCTGCAAAGGGACGTAAATACGGTTATGAAATAGAGTTCCCCAGTGACCCAAAGGAGAAGAGAAGAACTCTCATCTACATAATATTCTTTCTTGTACCAGAGAATCCCCTTTAGGGCCAATACTTTGAACACAGTCCCCGGATTCTTTCAAACCTAGAGAGCAAATGTAACAAGCACCCTGTGGTGCAAAGGCCACCAGAGACTGAAGGTCATGAAGGCAGGAGTGACTCTGAGTTAAACCAATCCACTGGGTACTACAACTTGCTCCAAATTATCCTCCTCTTGTGGGGGAAGTTTGCCCTGTTACAACACGTTTTCTCCCAAGGAGATGAGGAAAATGATATCAGTGCCCACAATGGGTAAGTTTAGCAGATACCGAAGGTGGTAAACACAGGGTGAGTAGTTCTGGGGCATCCACTGCCCAGCCTTCATACATCAGCAAATTCATATTCCTTTTACATTGTATGTTTTCTAGTATGTGTTCACATGTTGATTCACATTTTAAAAAAATGACTGTTAGGAGCCCTGAGTGGGTGACCCAGTATGGGTCGTTTCAATGGAAAGAATGCAATTGAATTGAAAGCCTTAAAATAAGGGTCATCCAGCAAAGGGCAGAGAGTGGGGAAAAAGAGCGTAAGGCAGCCACCAAGTAAAGGTGAAGAGCAGGATTCTGATGTGCATAATATTCTTTCTCACTCCAGACAAAAGCTTGAAGCAGGAAAACACTGAATATAGAGACCCAATTATTCCACCCATTAAGGAATCCCCGTGAGTGTTCTGTGGTACAATGACCTTCAGAAACTGAAGGTCATGAAGGCAGGGAGTGAGTCTGAGTCAAATTAATTTACCGCATTTTGCAACTTGCTCCATAGTATACTTACCCAGGTGACATATACCTTGTCATCTGTTCATATCCTATAGCAAAAGTTAGAAAATTGTTCCAAAGGACTCTGAGGGGAATAAATTCTGGGCAAGATATCGTGGATATTAACAATCCACAACCTTCCAATCCTACCCTCCCACAAACATTGTCAACAATCCTGTGTCTTCAAGAGCATTTGTGCTCATAGCTTATAACATTTGCAAAATTTGCTACACTGGCCTTCTTAAGGGTCAGAATGGAAAATATGCATCTTGGAAACCCATGACTGACATGGGAAGCCTGGAACCCTCATCGTTACCAAGTTGTGTGTCAGCCACTGGGGATATGTTCAGATCCAATAGTAACACTGGAAAATGGCAACATGAGTGGAAGCTGAATAATTCTCATAAGAATCATGCATGGTTTTTGGCCAGAACCCCTAATTTTCCATCATGCTCCTTGGCAAGCAATGAGTAGAGATGAAGCATTATAAAGGACGTGAGTCACCTCCACGAATGTGTTAGCCTTTAGTAATGTGAACAACAAATAAAGAACTAACACACTGAAGTTAAGGTGAAGACATTCTTGAATGGCCTGGGAGTGCAGTGAAAACAAGCTAAAACTGTCTGGCAGAAACCTATACTTATTATCCAAAGCAGAGTCTTCTATTACCACTCAAGCACTGCTACATGCTATGGAAGAATACATAAGAGGAAAATACTTAATAATTGAAAAGTAATTATAATATAATATGGTAAGTGCTACAAGTGAAGATGTGTGGAAGTTGTGAAAGTGTGAAGAATGAGAAAAATACTGTCTTTGCATGTTTCTCAAACTTAGCCTGCATCCGAAACACCTGGGGGTCTTGTTAAAACAAACTTTGAGCTCTGACTCAGTACTTTTGTCATGTGGCTTGAGAATCTGCATTTCTATCAGTTTCTCAGCTGCATTTGCTGCTTGTCTGGAGATCACAATGTGAGAATCACTGACCTGCGCTAATGAGGGACGCTTCTAACCAGATCAAAGTTGAGCTGGGTCTTCAAGAGCTTACAGATTTCCCATGCATGATTTTGGCAAAAGAATATTTGAGACAAAAAAAAAAAAGACATACTCTCTATGCCAGGTAATAGGAAGTACAGGGAGTAAGGATCAGGAAAAACCTTGGAGAAACCTGCTTTGCCCACTGAAGGCTGAGTGTATGTTTACAAGAGAGACAAATGAGTAAGAACATTCCAGGATTAAGAAAAATATGATGTATACAGGACAGGGGAGGGGTAAGGGAGCTTGTTTCATTCAGAGAATTTCTGGTACTGAGATCATTTATGAAGGCATGACAGAAGTGATGAGGGCCTGAATGAGAGAAGTTTGTGAGGTGAAAACAAGGTTGCTGTAATGAAGATGGAGAAAAAGGAATAAAGGTGTAATACATCTACAGGATAGAATCCCAAGGATTTCATGACCAGTCAGAGAGGATGAAAAAGCAAGGCACAGAGAGGAGTCTATAAATTTTTTATGTGATGGTTGGTAAATATTGGGTCTTGCCAGAGAGAGCATAAGGAAATGTAAACTTTAAATGTGTATATGTGAGCCTGTGTGTACATGCTCATGCACACGGAGTTTGGGTAAGAAAGTCTAATTTAGACAGGTTAAAAATGTCTATTGGTAATGGTGAAGTAGGTTATATATACCATCTCTATCAATGAGCTGACTTTAAAAAGCTTTAAAATACTATCAAAGAGGTAACAATACAATGAAGAGTTCCCAGGCTCGGTTTTATGAGTTGAGAGATACCCAAAGAAATAAGCATACTACATTGGGACATTTGTGTTCTGGTATAATTTACTCTTCCTTAAGTGACCATCTGAGAAGTCATATTGCATTTTTGAAGATCACAGGGAGATAAGGGTATAATGTAGGCCAAGGGTCTGCTGCTGAGCCTAGTTAATGGTTAATTTTTATTATTTTTTTGTAATCATTTATTTATTTACAAAATGACTAATTTGAGGGGTTTTAGAAAGTAAGGGGAAAAGCCAATGGAGAAGAAATGGGTGGAGAGACAGAAGACAAGAAGAATGCCTTTGAAGAACATGTCTCAATGTGTGACATATTTCCAATATACTTTTGTTAGGAGTAAAAAATAATTTATAACATAGCTGCAATGAGTAATTTTACCACTGACAATCATTCCTTAGCGAGGTGTTTGTCACCTTGGATTCCAGAGGTCTGTTTGACTAAGCCTAAAATAGTGAATTCCAATATCAATATTTAAGCATTAAAAATCATAAAATTAAATTGTGATTTTATCCAAAAATGTGCGAAGATTAGGTTTGTATCACTTTATATTGCAGATTGAACTAAACACACTTTAATATAGACACTTTATAAACATTTTATACCAGAAAGAAAAATATTATCAAAGAATTCTACTACACTAAATATTAGAGAAGTATAACTTTCAAAAAGTTAACTTGGGTGGCAGCATGAGTTTTTATCTAATATAATTTTAAACTTCAAACTATTCAATGGTTGGGTTTGATTATCTCATCATTTTTTATTTTTAACATCTTTACTGGAGTATAATTGCTTTACAATGTTGTGTTAGTTTAACACAACTGTATAATAAAGTGAATCAGCTATACATAAACTTATATCCCCATATCCCCTCCCTCCCACCTTCCCTATCCCACCCCTCTAGGTGGTCACAAAGCACTGAGCTGATCTCCCTGTGCTATGCGGCTGCTTCCCACTAGCTAGCTATTTTACATTTGGTAGTGTATATAAGTCCATGCCACTTTCTCACTTTGTCACAGCTTACCCCGCCCCCCGGGTTCTCAAGTCCATTCCCTACGTCTGTGTCTAATGTGCTCCGGATACATAACAACGGCCCCACAGTCCAGTGAGTGCCATTGTTATGTATCTTGTGCACGTCAGACCTTCAAGCATCCTTGCTATTGCACTGTTGTTCTCTGAGCTTCCAGGGCATCGTTTTGCACCCTTTTTTCACTACTTGATATCACTTCCTACTCTATGGACACCACATGTTTACTTCTCCATCCCTCTCACTAAATTGTGAACTCAAGAGAAAAAGTTAAGCCTTATTTTTCCTTATAAAACAATACCTGGAAAAGAGTAGATGTTTTATAAATGAAATTTGAGGTAGATGGCAAATAAGGACATAGGAAACTGGATATGCTTAATAGACATTTTCACCCAACAGTGACAAAATATTTTAAATACTAAGGAACTGTAATATTTTTAATCTGCAGTAATACAATCTAGTTAGTATATACAATGACACAATTTTTATTCAATATATATTTTAGTATTTACAGATTGTGATTTGGGTATTTCTTTTTCATTATCATTTTCTCACAGATGCCCCTAAAATTACTACTATATAATACACACACACATATAACATGATATATATATGTTACTACATAATTTAATTATATATAATATATAATGATATATATAGTTAAAATAATACATAATATAGTATATAATTTAATATAGTACCAGTATATAATATGTATCTATGTATATAATACATCATATATGTATGTATTTTGCATATATACAGTTTTTTTTACACATTGATCTAGAGAGGCCACCTTGATTTTTAATAGCTCTGAATTTTTAAAATAAGATTATAAAAGGAAACCTTTTCTGCTTCTCTTCATACAAGGTTTCCTTTCTTCAAACAAAGAGAAATGCTGACCTATTTCCCAAATAAAAGTCTGCATTGCTTTTAGGTTATAATCTGTCTCTTACCCTGTTTGTCTCTCATCACAAAGCAGAGAGAACCAAGCTACAGCTGACATAACAGCACAGCTGATAAACAATCTTATTTGCGTTTTTAATTACTGTCATTTTTAAAATGATTGTGTAGGCAAACATCACTTTGTAGAGAAAAACCATGCTTCATCATTCATATATAATGATTATGATAATGGTAATGAAGAAAAAGGAGAAGAAAGAGACAAGAAAACAGAGGAGGAGGAAAGGGCAAAGGAAGCAGAAAAGAGAAAAGAAGCTCTTACACAACTATCAAGATACTTTAACCACAGTATCCCTACCAAAATTGCTGTTCACAAGAAAAAAAAAAATCCATCTGTGAATTACGTCTACAACGAAGGTGTAAAGAGAGAAACTTCTGGAGTTTAAAGTGTCTAGACCTAATTCTCAGCTCCACCACTTTCCATAGCCAAGTTGTGTACTTCTTAAACACCAGCAGCATCATTAAAACATATAATAATATCTATATGTCAGTGTTTGTGAAATTAAGTGCAATAATTCAAGTTTTTTGCACAGCACACAAGATACAGTAAGCACTCAAAAATTAGTACCTATTATTATTATTGGTTCCATTCCCCTTTAAATAATACCTTTTTCTTTTAGGTGTTACTCTCAATATTTCCAGTTCTTAGGCATTTTGATTCTATCACTTCATTTGGATATCCATTTAAGCAAAGCTAAAACAGTGAATATTTCTTTAAGCCTGTACTATGTGGACTTTGATCACATAATAATAATAATAATAATTTTTTATTTTTTATTTTTTGTGGTACGCGGGCCTCTCACTGTTGTGGCCTCTCGCGTTGCGGAGCACAGGCTCCGGACGCGCAGGCTCAGCGGCCATGGCTCACGGGCCCAGCCGCTGTGCGGCACGTGGGATCCTCCTGGACAGGGGCAACGAACCCACGTCCCCTGCATCGGCAGGCGGACTCTCAACCACTGTGCCACCAGGGAAGCCCCACGTAATTACTTCTTGATGAAAATAAGTGCCCTTTGATGCTGAGAGTATGTCATGTTTATTTCCTAAGGAAACAAAATATGATATTCTTTCAATAACCCTGCTTTCTGTGACTGACACTATTTTCACTGTATTGCTTCTATAAATGGTAGAATCTGGCACCAATAATCAAATGGCAGGTGACCGTAACACCACCCTTTTATAAATCTAAGGTCAATGCAGAAAATGGTATCACATAAAGAGTACACTGCCTAACCTGCTTGCAAAAGTGAATAATCAAGAGATGTAATGCAAGGCGATATCAGCACCAATTCTACTGTTATTACATTATGTGAAGTAAATTAATCCCAAAACACTATTGTGGCTTCTCTGTTGTATGGAAATGTAACTATTTTATTTAACAACCAGAACTCCATCTGTGACCAAAAAAAAAAAAAAAAAAAATTGTATTCCCTGGGCCTTCCACTGTCCATTTAAATTTGTTCACTCTCTGTACTCTGAACCCTAGGCATAAAATCCTAAGTATGTTCCACCACTTTTCATTCACTCAGAGAGTAAATATCCTCTGGCCACTTTAGTGTCAAAAAGAAAGACTCATTTTAGTAACTATAATATCGAGGCCCTTAATAATGGTAAAAACTCAAGAATTTATTTAAGCTTATACTTTCTCTGTCTAGCCTGTGACTCAGCAACCCCACTCTTAGGTATGTATCTTAAAAAAATGAGTCCATATATTCACCAGGACATGTGTACCAGAATGCACACAGAAACTTTACCCAAAGTGGCCCCAAAGAGGATACAATTCAAATGGCAGGCAACGATATAATGGACAAATATTCGTATGATGGAATATTTATGCAATAAAATATTAGGCACAGAAAGCAAAACATGAACTGATCCTACAAACAACTACACAGATATTACACTTAGCAAAACAAGCTGAACACAAAAGAGTACATAGTGTAAAAGTCCAGTAAAATGAAGCTATTTTTAAAAAATATTTTATTAGTACTATATATTTGACATATATATGAAATATGAAGACTATTAATGAAGCGAACAAATGTACATCCACCTGAAAGAGAACATTACCTTCAGGATCTGTCCAAAGATGGGTAGCAATATCTGTTACCTGTTCAAATCCCTTCTGGAATTTCAGATAGTGCATATCTATAATATTTAAACTTTTTATTGAGTTAATTTTAAGTGTAATTGCCATTCTAACTTTGTATGTGAAGTCAAGTTCAGAATAAAGTTGTTACTATATGAAAGTTTTCTATACAAATAGGCAAACAAAAGAACACAATGCTTTTAGAATCCCATACAGACACTTCTCCAAGTAAATCACCCTGCTTCCTCCGAGGAGAAGAAACACACACACACACACACACACACACACACACACACACATCAAAAATTAGGTGATGACAATTCTCTTGCTTTTCTAGGTTGTATTTACTGTATTTATATGTTGTATATATTTATCCTTCAAAGCATGATAATGGAAAACAGGGCAAAAATACCAACTAACCAGATCAATGTAGTTAGCCAAAGAGAACATAGCTGTATAAGCACCACCCAGGTGGAGAATTAAACACTGTTTGACTCCCAGAAGCATAAGGAAGACATATTCCTTTTATCACCTCACATCACTATACCCTCCCTTTTTAATCATAGTTTACCACTGCCCTGATTCCTAATACTTTTAGACTGGCCTATAACTATTTCTTCTCTACCTACCATGCCAGGTAGGAATAAATGACCTGCTTGTAAAAGTGTTAATGACATTGATGGTAACTCCTTGGAATATGCTAAAAGCTATTACAGTTTTACCAGAGCATACCTTGTCTGTATAGATTACTGTAAATAAATCTGGAGGCACAGATCTCAGGAATGGATGTATGAGGATTAAACATATATAATTTAAAGTGTCTGGAAATTAACATAAGGGCATACGGCAAATGGAAAAACTTATTCAAAGTAATTCACTAAACCTTGGTAAGAACATCAGGAGTCTGTGACATATGAGCTAGGATCAGCTTTCATACACCTTCCCCCCAGCTCTGAGTTACAGAATCTCTACTGCATGAGGGTGTAGCCAATAATCTCCTCCCAGCAACCAGTTTAGGGCTCCAGTTTCACCACAGGAGGTCAGGCTGCCTGTGTCTCTCATTCACCACCTTCCCTACAAGTTCCTTGTTGCAGAAACTCTATTCCAGGCAAGCATAGCCAAGGTGACTGGGGTGCATTTCCCTCACCCAGCTCCCACTCATATGGCAAGGACCCTTCTGCCTCAGGTGTAACAGGCTGCTGATACTGGGCCTGGATAATTTCCTTCTCTCTGACTGGCTTATTGGGCAGAGGAGAGGCAAACCAAGAAGACCTGGGACTACCATCCTTTCCGACTAGTGCCCACTTAAAGAGCAGAGGTATCACTCTGGGAGAAGTAGGTCTCTGTCTCCTACTCTAGCTAAGATGCAGTTGTGTTAAGGTTTTGCCTAGGGGAAGAGGCAAACTGTAAGGACTGCTGTTCTCAGCAGTTCTACCTGAGGGTACTGACTTTATTTGGAACAGATCATAGAGAGTTCATGCCTAAGGACTTCAAAAACAATGGAGATATTGGTGGTGAGCTATTAAGGAGGGGCTGGTAGCTCCATGAAAGCAGTAGCAATAGGTAGTAGCAGCAAGGGAGATGGTAGAGCAGGCAGAAATATAACAATGAGAACCAGAGAAAGAGATAGCTAAGAAGAACCCTTTGGAGATCACACTCATCCCTGGGGGTCCAGAAGGCTGTCTGCATGTACTAGACTGCAACCACTCAGGAGCTGTTAGAATACCATGTGGAGAAAGATTTCCAAATGACAAACAGATCCATCAGCAAAGAGAAGATCTTTAATGCCTCAAGGTTCTTAAGGATAACCTCTGACCAATCACTGGTTGAACAATAAGCTATCCTGACATAGGACTGCTACTAGGAAGCCAGGCTAAAAATAAAATCACACTCCGTCTATCCTTTCCAATGCTGAAAGAAAAGATAAAACTTTGAACCCATAACTATGAAAGTGGTCTCCCAGCCAAAAAGAGATTCAGTGGTAAAAAGGAAACATCTTCTGCTTCAGGGCCTTAAGTACAGCCTTTGACCAATAAGTGTGTTATGCTGACCAAAGAAGGACCCCTAGGAAGTCAGGCTAAACGATGAAAACATGGAGAAAATCTGAGCAAGAATTTTGGGAGCTCCACACTGCAATAGAAAGAGACCGCAAAAAATTACTTAAGTCAAGTCACTGAACAGACAACAGTAACAAGCCTGTTGGGAATCAGTATCCAGATTTGCTACATTTTCTAATATGTCCAGTTTTAAAGAAAAAATAAAAGGGGGCTATGAAACATGCAAAGAAATAGGAAAGTGTGACACATACACAGGACCAAAGCCAAACAATAGAGACCGCATTTGGAGGTACCCAGATGTTGGCCTATCAGACAAAGACTGCAAAATAGCTATTTTAAATATGTTCAAAGAACTAAAGGAAACCATGTTTAAAGAATTAAAGGAATATATGATAATAATGAGTCATCAAATATAGAATACCAAATAAAAACAAATCCAGACTTAGAAAGGGAGAGACTTTAACTAAAAAGTCTATTGTAATAGGGAGAATGCGCCAATCTCAAAAATATGTAGATGTCTCAAAATCAAACAGAAAAAGGAGGAGGCAAGTAGAGAAAAGCAGAAACTTTGAAGGGAAGTATGTCAAGAAAGGAGAAATGACCAGTGAGATTTGACCAGAAAATGGTCATGTTGTGGTCAGGATAAGCTGATAAAGGGGAATGTTCCACTTTTTTTCTTTTGGTGCTTGCTCAGGCTTTGGGGCAAGTAGAGTTCAGGGCCTGTTAAAAAAGAGAAGTATGACTGACATATTGTGAAGACAAAGGAGAGGGTAAGAAACAGACAATTGTGAACACTTGGTCAAAAATATCAATAAAGACCTAGAAATTGTTTTTTAAAAAGAAGCAAATTGAAATTCTGGGGTAGAAAACTATGGTAAACAAAATGAAAAATTCACCAGGGATGCTCAAAAATAGATTTGAGACGACAGAAGAACGAATCAGCAAATTTAAAAAATAAATCAACAGAAATTATATAATCTGAAGAACACAGAGAAAAAATAATGAAGAAACATGAACAGAGCCTCAGAGACATGTGGGATACCATCAAGAGTGCTAACGTACACGTAATAGGAGTGCCAGAAGGAGAAGCAAGAGAGAATGGGACAGAATTTGAAGGAATAATAGCTGAAATCTCCCCAGATTTGATGAAAAACACTAATCTATACACTGAAGAAACTCAACAAACTCCAAAGAGCATAAATGTAAGAAGCACATCAAGAGATATCATAGTCAAAACACTGAAAGCAAAAGATAAAGACAAAATATTGAAAGCAAGAAGAGAAAAGTGAATCATCATGTACAAGCAGACATCAATAAGACCAACAGCTGATATTTCATCAGAAACACTGCCATAATGCTGTGGGATGACATACTCAAAGGGCTAACAACAACAAAAAAACTCTCTATGTTCTGTTCCAAATAAAGATTCTTATATCCAGCAAAGCTATCTTTCAGAATGAATACATTCCCAGATAAACAAAAGCTAAAAGAATTTGTGTTATAAATCTTGCAATATAAGAAACACTAGGGACTTCCCTGGTGGTCCAGTCGTAAAGAATATGCCTTACAATGCAGGGGACATGGGTTTGATCCCTGGTCAGGGAACTAAGATCCCACATGCCATGGGGCAACTAAGCCCACGCGCCAAAACTACTGAGCTCGCACGCCTCAACTAGAGAGCCCGTGTGCCGCAAACTATAGAGCCCATGAGTTCTGGAACCCACGTGCCACAACTACAGAGCCCAGGCACCCTGGAGCCCATGCGCCACAACTAGAGAAGAGAAATCCCACATGCCACAACTAGAGAGAAGCCCACGTGCCACAATGAAAGATCCTGCATGCCTCAATGAAGATCCCGCGGGCCGCAACTAAGACCCGATGCAGCCAAAAATAAAATAAATCAATCTTTAAAAAAAAAAAGAAACTCTAAAAGTTCTTAAGCATGAAAGAAGTGACACCAGACTTAAAAAATATAAAATCCATATGGAAAAAAACAACGATCTCCAGTTAAAGCAATTATGTAGATAATGATAAAACAAAATATAAATATATGCTGATGTTCCCTTCTTATCATAACTGATTCAAAAGACAACTGTACAATACAATATCTATAAAATTGTATTTTAGTCATATAACATACAAATGTAATATATTGAAAATAAGAACACAAAGAAGAGGGTTGTGAATGAAGTTATATTCGAGTAAGGGAATGAAATCAGATGGTAACACAAATACACAGGAAATAGGACATAAGAAGTTAGTATAAAATAAAATAAACTCTATAAATGTATTTGTGCTTTCCTTTCCACTAGATTCTTCAATAGATATAAACTTATATAAAGGAATAATTATAACAATGTATTTCTTGATGTGTAACATTTTAATATATAGACATAATATCTAAAAAACAACAGCACAATAAAGGTGAGTGAGAATGGAGCTTTACAGCAGTAAAGGTTCTATATCACACCACCAACCTAGGATTCTGTACCCTGTGAAATTATCCTTCAAAAGGGAAGGAGAAATAGAAGCTTCTCAGGCAAACAATAAATGAGAGAGTTTGTTGCCAGAAGACCTGCCTTGCAAGAAACATTAAAAGAAGTTCCTTAGAGAGAAGGAAAATGATATAGGTCAGAAACTCATATCTTCATAAAGAAAGGAAGAACATCAGAAAAGAATAAGTAAAATAAAAACTTCTATTTTTCTTATTCTACATCAATATAACAGATAACAGCTTGGTCAAAACAATAATAGCAAAAATGTATTCAATGTATATATATATATATTTATGGATATGTTAATGTATGCTTATGTATAAGTGAAATGAATGACAGCAATGATACAAGGGACGGGAGGAAGGAATTTGGAATATTGTGTTGTCATAAGGTACTTACACTACCCATGAAGCAGTATAGTATTATTTGAAAGTGGACTTGGATTATATGTAAATGTATATTGCAAACTCTAGGGCAACCACTAAAAAAATAAAAAAGGAAGTATAACTAATATGCTAATAAAAGAGAGAAAATGGAACATATACAGTGCTCAATTAAAACCACACTTAGGGGGACTACCCTGGCAGTCCGGTGGTTAAGACTTTGCTTTTGCCTGCAGGGGGTGTGGGTTTGTTCCCTGGTCAGGGAGCTAAGATCCCACATGCCTCGTGGCCAAAAAACTGAAACATAAAACAGAAACAATATTTTAACAAATTCAGTAAAGATTTTAAAAAATGGTCCACATCAAAACAAAAAAGTATTAAAACACACACACACACACACACACACACACACACACACACACACACTTAGAGAATTCCCTGGCGGTCCAGTGCTTAGGACTCCACGTTTTCACTGCTGAGGGCCCGAGTTCAATCCCTGGTTGGGGAACTAAAATCCCACAGGCCACGTGGCATGGCCTAAATAAATAAATAACAAAACCACACTTATATGTGGAATATAAAAAAAGTCAAACTCATAGAAGCAGAGAGTAGAATGGTGTTTGCCAGTGGCTAGGTGGGTGGGAAATATGGGCAGATGTTGGTTAAAGGGTACGTAGTTTCTGGACTTCCCTGGTGGCGCAGTGGTTAAGAATCTGCCTGCCAATGCAGGAGACACGGGTTCGAGCCCTGGTCCGGGAAGCTCCCATATGTCACAGAGCAACTAAGCCCGCGCGCCACAGCTACTGAGCCTGCGCTCTAGAGTCCATGAGCCACAACTACTGAGCCTGCGTGCTGCAACTACTGAAGCCTGCTCTCCTAGAGCCCGTGCTCCACAACAAGAGAAGCCACCACAATGAGAAGCCCGCGCCCCACAACGAAGAGTAGCCCCCACTCACCACAAGTAGAGAAAGCCTGAGCGCAGCAACGAAGACACAATGCAGCAAAAATAAATAAATAATGTATTAAAAAGAAGGGGTATGCAGTTTCAGTTATGAAGGAAGAATAATTTCTAGAGATCAGATGTACAGTAGAGTGACCAGAGTTAATAATACTGTACTGTTTGCTTGAAATTTGCTAAGAGAATAGATCTTAAGTGTTCTCAGCAACAACAAAGGTAACTGTGAGGTGATGGATATGTTAATTAGCTGATTGTGGTAACCATTCCACAGTGAATATGTGTAGCAAAACATCATGCTATATACCTTAAATATACAGAATTTTATTTGTCAATTAGGCCTCAATAAAACCGTAAGTTAATTCAAAAAAATAAAATCAAAAGAAGGCAGAAAAAATGTGACAGTCAAAAACAGGAACAAGTTATAAGGGCAACAAATGGAAAACAGTATTCAAAATGGTAGCTATTAATACAACTATACCATTAATTGCTTTCAATACCAGTGGCCTAAATATGCCAATTAAAAGACAGATTATCAGAGTGGATCAAAAAACAAGACCCTGCTACATGTTGTTTACAAGAAACCCACTTAAAATATACAGAAATATATAGATTAAAAGTAAAGGAATGAAGAAAGTTATACCACGCTAACACTAATCAACACAAAATGGGAACAGTTACATGAATTTCACACAGCAGACTTCAGATCAAGGAAAATTATCAGGGATGATGAGGGGAATAACATAATAATAAAGGGGTTAATAATCCAATATGACATCAATTCTTAATGAGTATGCACCTAACAACAGAGTATGAAAATAACATGAGGAAAAAGCTGCTATAACTGTAAGGAGGAATAAATGAATACACTATTATAGTTGGAGACTTTTAACACCCCTCTATCAAAAATGGACAGATCCAGGAGGCAGAAAATCAGTAAGGACATAGTTGAACTCAATAGTACCATCATTCAACTGGATATAATTGACATCATAGACTACCTCCAGTAACATCAGAAAACACATCTTTTCAAGCTCACATAGAACATTCACCAAGATAGACCACATTCTGAGTCATAAAACACATGTTAACAAATTTAAAAGAATAGAAATCATACAGTATCTGCTCTTAGACCACAGTGGAACTCAACTATAAGTCAATAAGAGAAGGATAGCTGGAACTCATGCAGAGTGTGTTATTTGACCATAATGTAATCTAACTAGCAATCAGTAACATAAAAACAGGGAAATTTCTATACACTTGGAAATTAAACAATATATTTCTAAATACTCTATGGTCTATGAGGAAGCCTGAAGGTAAACTGCAAAAATACACAGAACTGAATGAAAATGAAAATACAACATATCAGAGAGAATGTGTGGGACATAGCAATACTAGTGCCGAAAGGGAACTTTTTAGTAAGAAGTGTTTACATTAAAAAAGAAATGCCCCAGATCAATTATGTAAGTTAACACTGCTAAAACATAAAAAAAGAAGAGCAAAGTAATCCCCAAACACACAGAAGGGAGTAGCAAAAGAAGAGGAAACAATGAAATTGCAAATATAGAAAACAACATATAAACCAATGATAAAAAGTTGCTTCTTCGAAAAAAAAAATCAATAAAATTGGTCAACCTATATAGCAAGACTGACAAAGACAAAAAAGAGAAGACACAAATCACCACTATCAGGAATGAAAGAGGCTATCACTATAGACATTATAGGCATTGAAAGTTAACAAGGGAATACTACAACTTTATACAAATAAATTTGACAATTTAGAAGAAATGGATCAATTCCTGAAAACCACAAACACCATAACTCAATCAAGATAAAACAGACAATCTGAAGAGAAAGGAATGTTTCCCAACTCATTTTATAAGGCCAATATTATCCTGATACCATACTAGACAAATACAGTGAAATAAAACTGTAGACCAATTCTTTCACATGAATGTAGATGAGGAAATCCTCAATAAATTAATAAATTTAATGATGTATGAAATTAATTATGCATCATGACAAAATGGGATTCATTCCAGGTATGCAAAACTAGTTCAACATTTAAAAATCAATGTAAACAACCATATCATCCGGATAAAAAAAGAAAAAAACATGATCATAACAACCAACATGGAAAAAGCATTTGAAAAAAATCCAACAACCATTCAAGACTAAAAAAGAAATCCTCAGCAAGGTATTAATAGAGGCTAACTAGTACCATTTGGTAAAGAGCATCTTAAAATAACTACAGCTAACATCACATTTAATAGTGAAAGACTGAATACTTTCACTCTCATATCAGAAACAAGGCAAGGTAGTCTGCTCCCACCACTCGATTAAATATAGTGCTAGAAAGTCTTGCCACTAAAACATGTTAAGAAAAATAAATAATACACATACGTATTAGAAAGAAGAATTAAAATTATACCAATTTGCAGAAGACATCATTGTCTGTATTGAAAATTCCAAGCAATCTACTAAAAATCCTCCTAGAACAGAATTACTTCAGCAAGGTTGCAGGATACAAGATCAAACATAAAAACAATCATATTTCTATACACTAAATATGAATCTGTGTAAACCTATATGAAATTTCCCAATTTTTTAGAAAAATGTTAAATTACAGGTCCAAGATCAATAGAACCAAAGCAGGTTAAATTAAAATAGATATTCATATGGGTACATCATACTTAAACTAAGAGCCAAAGAATAAGAAACAAAAGTGCCAGAGAAATAAAGATGAATTGCCTACCTGGGAATGATCATTAAAATAATGCTTGCCTTCTCAAGAGTATCCTTGGAGATCCGGAGAAAATAGGGGCAGCATTTTTCCAACCTTGAAAGAAAAATACAGCTGTCAATCCAGAATTCTATATCTGTCAAAATTATCCTTCCAAACTGAGAATGAAATAAGACACATTCACACAATCAAATCTGAGACCATTTGTTGCTGGACAACCTGTAATACAAGTAATACTAAAGCAGGGCTTCAGGCTGAAGGGAAAGGACACATCATGGAAAATAAAAACTACACGGAGTGAAGAGTACTGGAGAGGGAAAATACGTGGATAAATATGACAACTTTTCTCTATTTTTGAAATACATGTCTATGAAGCAAAAGTGGTAAACAGTATTGTATATGTAAAATATATGATAAGAATATATTTGTCATACAGAAAATGTGACAAAGGAAAGGAAAAGGATTAAAGGGAATAAAGTATTGTGAGGATACATGCATGTAGAGTGGTACTATCATAACTCTGAATAGATCAGGATAAGGTAAACATTCATATGCCAGTCCCTAGAGCAACAATTAATAAACTTGGTATAGATAGTAATCTGGTTACTATAGTTGTATAATGAATTCCTCAAAAATTTATCTTTTATAATATGCTCATTATTTACTGTTTGTTTCCCACTAGATTGAACCTCAATAAGTACCACCAACACATGGCTTGTACCTGGCATATGTTGGAAACTGAAGAAAAATTTATTGAATCAATGAAATATTTAAATTGAAATAAATTATGTGAATTGATAAGGGAAAACATGCACTCTTTTGGAAGATCATTTGCCGTAACAAAACCTGTTTACTTTATGGGCATATAGATTATATCAATTTCCTATAAAAGAAAAAAAATCTACAGATCCAAAAATATTTCAATTATTAGTGTTTGTAAGATAAACACTTCCAGTAATGGCACACCAGCCTTTTTAGCCGAACCATCCTGCTGAGAAAAATTAGGAAAGCTGGAAGATATTAAGCTTATTGTTTGAAGGTACCACAAACCCAAGGAAGCAAGCATTTGAAGAGACTGAATCTCAGAAGAGAAGCCTTTGTGGTGAGATCCACCCAAATTTGCTACTGCTTTGCTCTTGAAGGCTTTTGCTGATTCCAAAGATGTGACTGAGGATCCAAGGTACTAAAGAGAAAGTTGGAGCTAAGCAGCTAAGCAGCTAAGCAGTTGAACAGAATTCCAGCAGTCTCAACCAACTCAGGGGGAACAGATTGGACGTGACAGTGCTCCAGGACTTGACTTGCACCAGGAGAGGCTCTGGCAAACAAACGAGGGGGTATTTGGCACCCCCAAGGGCTGTACCCTATATGTCAATATGAACCTAAAATAGAAACCTCCACACAAAACCTGAGATCCAGCTTCAAAAGGACTCAATCTCTGATCTCTGATTGTGATGAGATGAACAACCCATAACCTAACTGCCTCTCAAAAACAAAAGCAAATGCTCACTAAAAAAAAAAGATAAAATCACTCAGAAACTTCAGTTATTTCTCTAGTATTTCATACAGAAAATCTAGTCTGCAATCGAAGAAAACTACACACGCAAAAAAGTGAATGGGAAGGAAAAGAACAACTTACCAGGTGTGGGATCCATTTTCTCCACTTACTGTGGATGTTAGGACAGAGAGAACTAAGACTTGGTTACACCATGGAACTTAGAGCAACAGTGAGATACCGCTACATACTTATTAGATGGGCAGCAATGAAAAACACTGACCATAACAAATGATGGCAAGGAAATAGAGCAAATGTGACCCTCATGCAGTGCTGATGGGGAGTACAGCGGTATATTTACATTGCATAGCACTGACATATTCTAAGATAATTGAAATGCACAACTATCATGTAATCCAGCCATTCTGTTCCTTGAAGTTTTTCCAAGAAAAAATGAAATTAAATCTCCATACAAAAATAATCCACAGATTGCCAACAAACACATGAAAGAATGCTCAACATCATTAATCATTAGAGAAATGTAAATCAAAACTACAATGAGATATCATCTCACACCGGTCAGAATGGCCATCATCAAAAAATCTAGAAACAATAAATGCTGGAGAGAAACCATAATTCAAATAGAGTCATGTACCAAAATGTTCATTGCAGCTCTATTTACAATAGCCAGGACATGGAAGCAACCTAAGTGTCCATCAACAGATGGATGGATAAAGAAGATGTGGCACATATATACAATGGAATATTACTCAGCCATAAAAAGAAACGAAATTGAGTTATTTGTAGTGAGGTGGATGGACCTGGAGTCTGTCATACAGAGTGAAGTAGGTCAGAAGGAGAAAAACAAATACCGTATGCTAACACATATAAATGGAATCTAAGAAAAACAAAAGTCACGAAGAGACTAGGGGTAGGACGGGAATAACACACAGACCTACTAGAGCATGGACTTGAGGATATGGGGAGGGGGAAGGGTAAGCTGTGACGAAGTGAGAGAGTGGTATGGACATATATACACTACCAAACGTAGGGTGGATCGCTAGTGGGAAGCAGCCGCATGGCACAGGGAGATCAGCTAGGTGGTTTGTGACCACCTAGAGGTGTGGGATAGGAACGGTGGGAGGGAGGGACACGCAAGAGGGAAGAGATATGGGAATATATGTATATGTACAACTGATTCACTTTGTTGTAAAGCAGAAACTAACACACCATTGTAAAGCAATTATACTCCAATAAAGATGTTAAAAAAACAAAAGACTGCCTATAAAATGGGAAAGAGTGGAAGGCTTGGGCAGGATCAGAGAGGAGAAATATAAGGTTCACAAGGAACCTCTGCGGGGGAGGAGTGGATATTTATATTATCTTAACTGCAGTGATGGTTTCACAAATGCATACATATCTTGAAACTTATACTGTTAACTTTAATTTTATGCAATTTATTTTAAATCAATTATACCTTAATGAACCTGTTGAAAATGTGCAGCATGGACCAAATATGTGTTTTAAAGAAGATTTAGAGCATTAAATTAAAAAGAGGAAGTACTGAAAATTTTAAATCTAATTATACACTTCAAGAAATTGGAAAGAAATACAATAATTTTAAACAAAAAAATAATAAAAAATTTTAAAATAACATTAAGACCAATGAATGAAAATTTGAAATTTCAAGGAGAAAATTTTAAAATCCAAAAGCCATTTTTTGCTGTTGCTGTTGTTGTTGTTCTACTTTTTTGGAATAGGGCAAAAAATGATAAACCCTTGACAACATTTATCCATCCTCCAAAAACAGCTAAACATTATTACTACCAAGAATGCAGAGAGGATTATCACACAGATCTTTAAGACAATATAATAGCATAAAGTTATGCTAATATTTTGAAATTACCTGAAATTCCAAGAAATAATCAGCTTAACAAAAAAGAAAAAGAAAATTTAGAAAATCTCAACAATTCTGTATCTATTTAATAAACTGCATCTGTAATTAAATCCTTCCTACCAGTGACTCTACATGCTAGTGACTAAAGACCTGAACTTTTTCATATAATGAAAAACATGACTAATCTTGCACAGTCTTGTCTAGAGAACAGAAGTAGTAAAAATACTTCTCAAATATGTTATGAGACTGCTATAAAATTTACACCAAAATGACACGGATATTAGAAGAAAGGAAAATCAATGGTTTATGGCAAAGAACTAGAGAAATGGAACACTACCTTTCCAGTGCTGAAAGAAAAATAAAATTTTCAACCCAGAATTCCATATGCAGAAAAATTAGGCTTCCATAATATATATAATTACATGGATAAATATATGATTATTTTCTTAGTTCTTTAACTAATAACTGACTAGAACTACTCTACTCCAGCCAAACACCACAGAAAAAACTGAGACTCCATCTTTACTCTCACCACCAAAAGTCCACCCTCACCAGGTTGTAACCATTTAACCCAAACCGTCTATCCAGTGGTGTCCAAGGCTCGAGTAGGGAGCTGGGACTTTCATACTTGCTGAGTGGTAAAGAACATGTCTGTTTTCCACCACACCACAGTGTCAATGGAGAGTGTGTGTGAAATCTGGACTTCCACTCCCTGGGAATTACTGAGATGCTGCTCCCTTCTTTACTGGGGTGCTGTCAGAGGAGGCCTGGTAGAGAAGAATGACTTTCACCACAGCCCATGCTAAAGAAGTCACTCTGCATGGTGTCAGGGGAGTCTACATGAGGAGCTGTAAACTGACACCCTCATTCCTCCTACGGGGTGGGGGGGAACTAGTGGAGGCCTAGTGAGGAGTCAACACTCCCAATCCCACCCAGAAGTAACCAGGGACATCCTCCACTTTTGAGTCAATGGAGGTTAAGGGTGGAACACAGACTTCTACAATCACCTGACAATAGAGGCAGTGCCTTAACCTTTTCCCTCATGGTGTAATATCAAAGGAAATAATAACTGATCTCAAAGGAATAAAAAGAGAAATTACCTATTCAAGACAATGGAGAGGAAATAAGTAGAGGTAAAAAGCAAAAACAAAAAACACAAAGACTCAGGGACCTGTGGGTCAATAACAAATGTTCTAACGATCCTGTCATTGGTATCCCACAAAGAGTGAATAAAAGTGTGGGAATGAAAGAGTACTCTAAAAAATAATGCCTAAAGCATTCTCAATTTTTCAAAAGACGGGAATCTATTAATCTACAGATTCAAGAAGCTTAGCAAATCTCTATCAGGATAAATCTGAAGACATCCATACCAAGACATATCATAGTCAAACTTCTGAAAAATAAAGAACAACAACAACAACAAAAATTCTGGCAAGCAGCAAGAGAGAAACAACACCTTACCTATAGAGAAAAAACATTAAAATCAAGTATAATTTATCACCAGAAACCAGGTGAGCCAGAATCAATCAGCACATTTTTCAAGTGCTGAAAGAAAAGAACTGTCAACTCAGAATCCTGTAACCAGCAAAAATATCCTCAGGACTGAAGTGGAAAACAAAACATTCTCAGATGAAGGAGTACTAACAGAATTGATTACCAGCAAAATACCCTAAAAGAATGGCAAAAGGAAGTTTTCTAAATATAAAGGAATGATAAAAGAAGTAATCTTAGAACATCAAAAAAGAAGAAAGACCAAGGTTAGAAAATACACAGATGACTACAATAAACTTTCTTTCTTCTTTTGAGTTTTCTGAATTAGGTTTTCAGTTGAAGCAAAAATTATAACACTGTCTGACATGGATCTCAAAGTATGTAGAGGAAATATTTAAGACAATTACATTAAAAATAAGAGGGGGGGGGCTTCCCTGGTGGCGCAGTGGTTGAGAGCCTGCCTGCCGATGCAGGGGACATGGGTTCGTGCCCCGGTCTGGGAAGATCCCACACGCCACGGAGCGGCTAGGCCCGTGAGCCATGGCCGCTGGGCCTGCGCGTCTGGAGCCTGTGCTCCGCAACGGGAGAGGCCACAACAGTGAGAGGCCCGCGTACCACAAAAAAAAATAATAATAATAAGGGGAATAAAAGGGACATAATAGGAGTGAAGATTTCTACACCTCACTAGGAGTGGTAAAATGATAACAGTAGATTTTCACAGTCATAGATAGGTGGATAGAGAGATAGATAGTGAGAGAAAGAAAGAGAGAGAGATTAGGAAGATAGGTAGCAGATACATAAGATATCTAGAGTAATCAGTAAGAGATACACTCAAATACACTCTAAATATATCAAATTTGAATTCTAAAAAACCTGTTCAAGTACCTATAGTAAGGCAGACAGACAGAAGGAAACAAAAATTAAGATAGGGAAAACAAACAGAAAGAAAATAATGACACACTTAGGTCCTAAAATATAGGTGATAATATTAAATGAAAATGGCTTACACATACTAACTAAAAGACAGATATTGGCTCAGTGAATTTTTTTTAAAAAAGAAGACAACTATTTTCTGTCTACAGCAAACTCATTTTAAATATAATATAGGGGGCTTCCCCAGTGGCACAGTGGTTAAGAATCTGCCTGCCAATGCAAGGGACACAGGTTGGAGCCCTGGTCCAGGAAGATCCCACAGGCCACGGAGCAACTAACCCCATGCACCACAACTACTGAAGCCCACATGCCTAGAGCCCATGCTCCGCAACAAGAGAAGCCACTGCAATGAGAAGCCTGCACACCGCAATAAGGAGTAGCCCCCACTTGCCACAACTAGAGAAAGCCTGTGTGCAGCAACGAAGACCTAACGCAACCAAAAATAAATTATAAGTGAAATAAATAAATTTATTTAAAAAAATAAATATGATATAGGCAGTTTGAAAGCAAAGGATGGGAAAAGATACATCATGCCAACAATAATCAAAAGAAAGTACGAAAGGCAATATGAATACCAGATACAGCAGAATTCAGAGCAAAGAAAATTAGCAGAGACAGAAATGGACAATATATAATGACAAATGCTCAGTCCAACAAGAAGATACAGTAATCCTAAATGTGTATGTACTCAACAAAAGGAGCTATAAAATATCAGAAGCAAAACTGATAAAACTGAAAGGAGAAATAGATGAATCCACAGTTATTGCTGGAAATTTCAACCCCCCTCTCAATAACTGATAGAAGAATTATACAGATTCAGCAAAGATATAGAAGAAATCAACAGTAACATTAACCAACAGGAGCTAATCAATATTTACAGAAGACTGCACCCAACAACAAGGTAATGCAAATTCTTTTCAAGTGTTCATGGAACATGTACCAAGTTAGACCATATCTTGGGGGCATAAAAGAAAGCTTAACAAACTTAAAATAATTAAAATCCTAAGAGTATGTTCTCTTTCCACTAGGGAATCAAAAAGGAAATTAATAAGATAAACATAACAGGAAAATCTTTGAAAATTTGCAAACAAAACAGCACACTTGAAAAAAATATATGGGTCAAAGAGGAAGCATCAAGGAAAAAAAATTTAAATCACTGAAATAAATGAAAAAGAGAATACAATATATCAAAATTTAAGACAGAAAGACAGCAAATAAGAGGAAACACTTCACAATTCATTTAATGAGATAATATCACCATGATATCAAAATCAGACAAAGAAGTACAAAAAAAAAGAGAAAAAACCCCCACAGAGTAATATCCCTTGAATACAGACACGAAATCCTTAATACAATATTAGCAAACAGAACTCAGCAATACAGAAAAAGATTTATGCACCACTAACAAGTCAGTTTAATTCCAGGCATCCAAGGCTGGTTCAGTATTTGAAAAACCAATCAATGTAATTAACATGCTAAGGAATGACAATGAACACATCAATTAATGAAGGAAAAACTATTAACCAAAATCAATACTCATTCAAGGTAAAAACTCATAGGAATAGGGATAGAGAGAAACTTCTTAGCTTGATACAGAGCATATACAAAAGATCTAATGGTTAAAAACTATGCATTATGGTTAAAAACTGAACCCTTTCCTGCTAAGTTCAGGAATAAGGCAAGTATGTCCACTTTTATCACTTTTATTCAAAATAGTGCTGGAATGTGAGTCAGGGCAATAAGGCAAGAAAAGGAAATAAAAGACATATAAACCTAAAATAAAGAAATAAAGTTATTGCTACTTGCAGATGACATTATGTCTACATAAAAAATTCCAAGGAATTTATAAAAATTCCTTAAGTAAGTGATATCAGCAAGGATACAGGATACAAGATGAACATACAAGCTCAATTGTATTTCTATATACTAACAGTGATCATGTGAACACTGAAATAAAAACTACAATACAATTTACAATTGCTTCAAAAATTACTTAGAAGTAAACCTAACAAAATATGTATAGGCCTTCTGTGTTAAAAACTATACAACACTGATGAAAGAAATCAAAGAATATCTAAATAAATTTTAAAACATACCATGCTCATGGATTGGAAGAGTTAACATTTAGTAAAGATTTAAATTTTCCCCACACAAGTTTAACGTACTTTGCAAGTAAATCTTAACAATATATTTTGTAGATATTAACAGGATTGTTGTAAAATTGAGATAAACAGAGAATAGAACTAGAACACCTAAAAATTTTTTGAAATAGTAGAATAAAGTTGGAGGAATCACTCCACCCAATTTCAAGATGTATTATATAACTGCAATATTCAAGACAGTGTGGTATTACTAGAGAGAGAGAGACAGAGACAGACACATAGATCAATGAACCAGAAAGGAAACCTATAAACAGCCCCATGCAGTATGGGCAATTTATTTTTGAAAAAGCCGCAGAAGCAATTCAATTAAGAAATAATAGTCTTTTCAAAAATTGTGCTACAGTAATTGGTTATCCATAGGCCAAAAACTGAGCCTCAATCTAAACTTCACACCTCATACCAAAAAAAAAACCCAAAAAACAAAAAAACTTCAACTGAAAATGTATCATAGATCTAAGTGTAAAACAAAACCTGTAAAACTTACAGAAAAGAAATAAGATATAAACATTCAGGTCCGAGGGCTAAGCAAGTAGCCGACAGATTTGACACCATATGTACAATCCATACAAGGGAAAATTAACAAATTAGACTTTGTCAAAATTAAAAACTTTTGCTATGCTACCAGTTTTATCTTCTGTTAAGCAACTGGGGCCAGCAAGTTACATACTGGGATAAATTATTTATAAGCCACGTATCTGACAAAGGATGAGTATCTATAACATATAAAGAACTCTTAAAACATAAATTTTTAAAAATCCAACTGGAAAATGGTCAAAAGAAACAAGGAGAAATTTCACCAAAGAGGATATACATATGGCAAGTAATCACATGAAAATATGTTTAACATCAAAGCCATTAGGCAAATGCAAATTAAAATCACAATGAGATATCACTACATTTATCAGAAAGGCTAAAACAAAAAGATAGTTGCACCATAAAATGCTGGCAAGGATGCAAACTCATACATTGCTTGTCGTAATGTAAAACGCAGTCAACTCTGAAAAAATTCGGCAATTTCTTAAAAAACTGAACATGCAACTACCATATGACATAGAAATTGTACTTTTGGTTATTTATTCCAGAGAAATGAAGACTCATGTTCACAAAGAAACATGTACTGAAATGTTTATCACAGCTTTTTCTGTAAAAACCAAAAATTGGAAATGCTCAGATGACTTTAAAAGAGTGAATGATTAAACAAAATGTGGTATACATCCATACCATTCTCCTCAGCAATAAAAACAAAAAATTATTCATATACTCAACAACCTTGATAAATCCCCAGATAATTATGCTGAGTGAGAAAAGCCAATCTGAAAGGTCACATAAAGAATGATTCTACTTATAAAATATTCATTAAATGAAAAATTATAGAAATGAAGAACAGATTAGTAGTTCCCAGAAGGCAGGGATGGAAAAAGGGGCAAGGGGGGCTTGCCTATGAAAGGATTCTTGTGGTGTTTGAAATGTTCTGTATCTTGACTGTATGGATGGTAATATCCTGGTTGAGATATTATACATAGTTTTGTAAGATGTTAAAATTGAGGGAAAATGGGTACTGGAATATCTCTATATTATTTCTTACAACTACAAATAAATGTATAATTACCTCAAAATAGAAACTTAAATTACTACTGTTTATAGTCTTCATATTAAGTTGGAACTAACTGGCTATGGGAGAAAAAAACACCTATTAACTAAAACTTATTTCAAAAAATAATTTTGGGGAAGACACCTACTTCTTGTAATAGTCAACTAGCCCCAATATCCTGCTGAGAAATACTGGGAAAGCTGGAAATATATGAAAGACAGGTCTCCAAGTTATTACAAACTCAAGGAAGTAAGCATGGAAGGGACAGGATTTCAAGGAAGAAAAGCCAAGATATTGAGCTCTAAATGTGGTACCACCTTCCCCCACAAAGTGTTTGCTAAACTAAAAGAGGTGATTGAACACTCAAGATGTTAAGCAGGAAGAAGAGGCTGAGAACTAAGCACATGAACAGGTCTTCGGGCACTCTCACCATCTCAGGGGACACACACTGAGCTCAGGGTCCAGCAAGGCAGAAGGCTAATGAAACAAAACAAACCTCATGGATTCTTCTGGCATCCCTGAGGGGCTATGCCCTAAATGTCTATATGAACCAGAAATAGAAAACATCTCACAAGCCTGAAGACAGAGTTTCAAAAGGTCTCAAGGTCAAAAGGAACTTCCTGCAGGTAACTGCCTCTGAATAGTGAAAGAAATGCTCCCTGGAGAAAGAAAAATATCACCCAGAGCCTATAATTATCTCTCTAGTATTTCACACAGAAAATCCAGCAAGCAATAAAAGTAACCATACATGCAAAATATAAATGGAAAGGATTAACATCCGGCCTTTGATCTGTTTTCTCCATCTACTAGGGATGGCTGGGACAGCAAGATAACTTGGTTACACTCAGGAAATTCAGAGTGACAATGAGATGCCACTGCACACCTATTAGAAGGGCTTTGGTTTAAAATACTGCCCATAACAAGTGTTGGCAAGAATGTAGAGCAACTGAGACACTCACACCACTGGGGGGGTATAAAATAGTATAATCATGTTGCAAAATATTTTGTCACATTGTAAAATCACTTTAATATATCCCTAGTCATATGATCTAGCAACCAATTCTTTCAAGTTTATCCCCCCAAAACGGAAGTATATGACTATACAAAGATCTGTACGAGAATGCGCATAGCAAGAGATGAGGGGGAGTGTTTGGACAGGATCATCAGGGGGAGAATATGAATGTGCCACAAGGAAAGGTGAGTGAGACAGATATTTACATTACCTTGATTGTGTTGACTGTTTCACAAACATACACATATCTCAAAACATATACTGTTTATTTTAAAGTTGTGCAGTTTATTTTAAATCCATTATACCTCAATAAAGTTGTTAAAATATATACGGTGCACCAAAATATCTGTCTAAAGGAAATTTTATACCATTAATTGCACAAGTGGAAATGCTGAAATTTTAAAATCTGATAATCTACCTCAAGAAACTGAAAAAAAAAGTAACTTACTATGAATAATAAAGACATGAAACAACAAAATTAAGATCAATTAGTGAAATTTTAATGATCACAAAGAGAAGACTAACAAATCCTGAAGTTTTTAAAAAATAGAATAGAATAGTTAACTTGATTGTGTTAATCATTTCACAATCTATATCAAATAATCATGTTGTATGCCTTAAATATATACAATTTTTTGTCAATTATATCTCAATAAATCTGGAAAAAAATTTAAATTTTTTCTTGACTTTTTTCTTGATAAGTCTTGCAAAGACTCCTTGCAAGACTTAGCAAGAAAAATAAAAGACACATGTTATCAATACCATAAATGTAAAAGAGATCATCACTACAGATCCTGGAGACAAATACATAATATTATTTTAAAATTTATGCTAATAAATTTGAAATTATATGAAATGAAATAAATTTTTTAATCTTAGGAAATCTCAATAGTCCTATGATTATTAAATAAATTGTGTCTATAATGAATTCCTACAAATAAATTCCATGTCCTAGTGTCTGAATTCCTGATACTTTCCATATGAGAAAGAAATAATCTTGTACAAACTCTCTCACAAAAGAGAAAAACACTCCTCAAAATGTTCTAGAAGACCCTTATAAATTTTACACCAAACTGAAAATATTTTAAGAAAGTAAAATATAAGGTTTATATCCCACGTAACCAAATGCAGAAAACAATAGTAACTTATGTTTGATAAATGGAATCAAAAATATACCACTATAAAACACAATGTACAAATTGATGTTAATCCAAGAATGAATTCTTGTTGGTTTAGCATTTTTAAATCAAATCACTTGAAAGAAAAAAAGGAAGAAAATCATGTACTTTCGCAGTAGATACAGAGAAACCATTTGACGTAATTTACCACCCATTTAAGACTAAAAACAAACAAACAAAACCCCAAACCCCCAAACTGAGAACAATGCATCAAACACCATACTTAGTAATGAAATACCGAAAAACTGCCTCCTGAGATTAGAAAGGGTACAAGAATGTCTACTGTCACTAGTTCTATTGAATGTTTTATGGCAGTCCTCACCAGGGCAACACAGGAAAGGAAGAAACGGAACCATCATTGTTTACAGATTGTGTTGATGTTCCCAGACTATCTAAAAGCAATCTGTAGCTAATGTATTAAAATTAATAAAAGATTTAGCAAGATTGATGAATATCATACAGTGAAAAAAACACTTTTCCAATAAAAACAATTCTTAATGAACTTTTTATACAATTCATTAAAAATGGCACAAAAACTCCACAGGACAAGGTTATATTTTTACGGCTTTTCCTATATACTTATCAGATAAACTTTGAGAAGTCACTGCTATCATCATCTCTGATATCATGGTAACAAAAGCAGCTAAATATAAGATAAACTTTATAATACACTTGACTTTTAATGCCAGTGGAACTCTTTTCTAATTCTCCTATTTTAAAGAATAACTTCTTATCCTGTTGTGATAAGAAACAGGAAAAAGGGGGAAACACAAAACACATGCCATCTTGATTCTATTTATTTGATTTATCACTTATTAATTACATATATATTGTGTGCTCAGTGAATAAAATCTTGAAAAATGCAGACTCATATTCCCTCTCAGAAGTAATCATGATTAGAAATGAGGTGTATATATTAACAGATATACACATAAATATGTATTTACATAAAGAATATATTTATAAATTTTGCACACATCTGAAGGTAATTTATAATTTGCTTTCTTTTTTTAGCAATTTATCTTGAACATTTCTTCCATAAGTATATATAGCTCAACCTAATTGGTTGCAAAAGCTGCACAGTACTCTTGATATGGACAAAGCATAATATATTCTGAAATAGAAGCTGTGCTTTTTTGTACACATACTTTAATGCACATGTATGAATAACAGTGTCAGATGCAGGACTAGAAGGGAAATTACTATGTAAACGTATAGGTAAATTTAAAACTGGTAAAAAATGCCAAATTACTATCAAAAAGCCTGTGTAATTTTAAAGCCCTTCAATAAGCTGATATCAAGACAAAAAAGTACCTGGTTATGCATTTAACTTGCACAAAGTATTAAGCAAATTTAATAGAGTAATTGCCAATTTATATTTAGTTTGTATATATACTTAGATGCAATTGCTAAGTCCATTTATTAACCTATCATTATATAATTATTTGAAATGGCAAAATTATATATTAAGCCTACAGATATTCTTATGCATATCTCATTATTTTCTTTACATTCTATATATTGTTCGCTATTGATTCGTTGTGATACTTACCGTATTTCTATAAATAATTAATATAGATTATGTTTTGCCAAAACAATATTATATATTATATAATAACTATAGATATAAACTATTTTGCAATAGGCAAAACGAGTGTCACTTCATCATTATTTATCAAAAGATTTTGACTGTTCTCATTCAATTTCTCATCCAAGTAACAAATAATACCAGATTAGCAATGATAACAAATCATTTTGATATTTTGTTTGGGAATGTGCTTTAATTTAATTTGTGTAAAATATGTACCGATTGCTTTACAAATTAAATATAAAAGAAAACTGTTGATTTGGAGCTTTTGTTGTTTGACATAAACAGCTATATTTTTTGTTTTTGCTTTGCTTTATTGCTAGTGTCAAATAAATTATCATTTTATTTACACAAATGGAATACTTTGGATTGACATAAAAGCTATTAAAGTTTTTGACATAAAAACTATTGATGTTTACTTTTATTAGTAAGCATTATATTTGACACCTATATCAAATATAAATAATATTAATGAAGTGAACAAAAACTTCTGGGAAATAAATATACACGACTAATCCATGAACAATGATTTTTTTTTTTTTTTTTTCGGTACACGGGCCTCTCACCGTTGTGGCCTCTCCCGTTGCGAAGCACAGGCTCCGGACGTGCAGGCTCAGCGGCCATGGCTCACGGGCCCAGCCACTCCGCGGCATGTGGGATCCTCCCGGACCGGGGCACGAACCCGTGTCCCCTGCATCGGCAGGCGAACTCTCAACCACTACGCCACCAGGGAAGCCCGAACAATGATTTTAATTATGGCTATCTTCTCAACAGGATCCATGGAGAACCAGAAAAATGGAACTGACTCTCCAATGATGAAAGAAAAGATACAATTTTAAACTCAGAACCATGAAAGCAGTTTCTAAGTCACATCTTTTTGGTTCAGGGTCTTAACTATACAACATTTGACCAATAAGTGTCTTATACCAACCAGGGGAGGACCCCTAAGAAGCCAGGCTAAAAGATAAAAAAGATGGGGGAAAACATGAGCAAAGATATCAGAAGATTCACACTGCAGTGGAAATAGAATTCATATGACTAGTCCAGCCTTGTCACCAAACAAACAAACAACAGCAACAACAAGCCAGGTGGGAGAATCAGTCTCCAGATTTCCTACATTATATTATGTAACATGCCTAATTTTTTTTTTTTTTTAGATATTGGGGGTAGGAGTTTATTAATTTATTTATTATTTATTTTTGCTGCGTTGGGTCTTCGTTTCTGTGCAAGGGCTTTCTCTAGTTGTGGCAAGCGGGGGCCACTCTTCATCGCGGTGCGCGGCCCTTTCACTATCACGGCCTCTCTTGTTGCGGAACACAGGTTCCAGACACGCAGGCTCAGTAGTTGTGGCTCACGGGCCTAGTTGCTCCGTGGCATGCGGGATCCTCCCAGACCAGGGCTCGAACCCGTGTCCCCTGCATTAGCAGGCAGATTCTCAACCACTGCGCCACCAGGGAAGCCCAACATGCCTAATTTTTAACAACAACAAAAACTAGAGACATGCAAAGAAAATTTGTTCTTACAAGTCCTGCAATATAAGAAATTCTAAAGGAAGCTGTGCAACATGAAATGAGTGACACCAGACAGCAGTCAAAATCCATATGGAAGAATCAAAGATCTCCAGTGAAAGTAATTATGTAAGTAATAACAATATCAAGTATAATTAAATAATGATGTTCCTTTCTTAGCATAACTTATTAAAAGACAACTTCACAAAATAATATCTATAAAATTGTACTTTAGTCATGTAACATATACATACGTAATATATTTGACAATAAAAACACAAAAGAGGGAGCTGTAAATGAATCTATATTGGAGTAAGGAAATAAAAACCACAGGGTAACACAAATTCACAGGAAGAAGTGAAAAGATTCAGAAATAGTACATAGGAAGTTTAATATAAAATGAAATCTATAAATATAATTTATTCTCCTTTCCTCTAGCTTTTTCAACAGAAGATTATATAAAACAATTATTACATTATATAACAATGTATTGTTGGGTGTGTAACATATATAAACATAATATGTATAACAATAATAGCACAAAAATGAGGGAGTTATAAGAATAAATGTTCTACTTTGTGTAAATTTTGTGTAAATAAGAAGTAGATTCTAATAAGTTAAGATTTATATTATAAAATATAGAGAAAGCACTAGAATAACAACCACAAAATATGGTTAAAATTGTTTAAGAAATTAAAATGTTACACAAAAGTTTTAATTAATAAAAGGGAATTAGTAAGTGAGAAACAGGGAAAAACAGTCATGAGCCATATAGAAAAAAAAAGTAGACATAAATAAAACCATGCCAATAATAATATTAAATGTGAATGGATTAAGCGATCTAAGTAAAGGAAAATATTGTCAGGCTAAATAAGAAAATAGGATGCAACTACATACTGTCTACATAGGACATACATTAGATTTAAAGTTGCAAACATGTTGAAAGTAAAGGAATAAAAAAGCATACCATACAAAGACCAACCATAAGAGAGCTGGAGTGGCAATGTTAATATCAGACAAAATAAGACAAAACTGTTACTAGCTATTTTATAATGATAACAGAGTCAATCACAAAGATATAAAATTGTAAACGGATATACCCCTAACTACAGAGTCCCAAAATACTTTAAGCAAAAAACTGACAAAATTGAGAAGAAAAATACTTTTCTTTGAATAATGAACATAATAACTGGGCAAAAAAAATCAAAGAAAAAAATCAACAAGTACATACAAGATGTAGACAACACCACAAACAGCTAGACCTAGAAGATACCTATAAAATACTCCATCCAACAACGGCAGAATATACATTCTTTGCATTTACACATGGAACATTTCCAGTGTAGACTATATACTAGACCACAGAACAAACTTCAGTAGTTTTAAAAGGACTGAAATAAAATAAAGTATATTCTCTGATGCAATGGACTGAAATTAAATGGCTATGTTTATTAGCTTAAATGTGGTGATGGTTTCATGGGTATATGCATATGTTCAAACCCATCAAATTGTATACATTAAATATGTGCAGTTTTTTTGTATATAAATTACACCTCAATAAAGCTGTTAGAAAAAAAAACCAACAGAAATTCGGAAATTTTAAAAATAAATGAAAATTAAACCACTCTGCACCACACAGACAATATATCAAAGAAGAATTCAAATGGGAAGTCAGAAAATTAAAAAGACAACTGATTTTTTAAGTAAAAATGTAAAACAGCATTTTGTATATAAAATATATAACTGAAAAATTCATTGCAATGGAAGCTCAAGATTTGTATATTTAACTGAATATAAAATTTACCTCATTTAAGAAAATTAAAGGAAAAAATGAATAATAATCAATATCAAGTTTTTAATCAAATATTTAAATAAAATGTGACAAAAAGGCCACAAAGAAAAGGGGGAATCAGTGGAATTTTCCTATTGAAATATTGCATCTGCATAAATTGGTACCTTCTTAACACTAAGTAGACCAAGATGAGTAAAGGCTTCATATGCCAAACTCTAGAGTGATCAGTAAACATAATACAAAGTGGTATAGGTAACATTTGACTTATATTACTATAGCTTAAACAATTACGACAAAACATATCTACTATAATATAATCCAAATTTACTTGTTTGTTTTCCACTAGACTATATACCTAGTGAAATCATGTAACTCCACCACATAATCCATATCTGGCACTTGCTGGGAACTAGAAAAACATTTAGGCAATCAATGAAAAAATTTAATTGGAGTACATTAAGCAAGTGAGGTCAGAAAAGACCTCTTTGTAAGATTATTTGCCTTAAAAGAAGTTTTTTTTCCTCTTATTGATATAAAGATTTGATTAATAAGGTATAGGAGGAAAAATAACTATAAAAACTTATTCCAAAAAGAGTGGAAGATACTAAAGATATCATTATTTGAAAGCACTACAAATTCAAGGAGGCAAGCACTTGAAAAGACAAGATCTCAGAAGAGAAACCCAAGTGGTGACACTCAAATTTGGTACATCTTCTTTCAAGGTATACGTATTCAAAGGGGTCCACTGAGAAGCCAATATGCTAAGCGGGTAGTTTTAATTTAGAAAGCAAGCAGCTGAGTACGGCTTCCCAGCAGTCTCCCCAGCTCAGGGGGCAGACTGGAACTGAAGGTGCACCAAGGAGAAAGGCTTTGGATGACAACCCAGGGGTCCATTTGACATCCCTGAGAGGCTATGTCCTAAAGGTCTGCATGAACTAGAAATAGAAAACCCCTCACAAAACCTGAGAATCCAGCTTCCAAAGAACTAACTCCCTGATTGCCATGAGATGAACTGCTCTCATGCTAGCTGCCTTGCAGAAACAAGAACAAATGCTCAATAGAGGAAGAAAAGATCAATCAGTCTCTAAGTACTTCAATGGTATTTCATACAGAAAATCTAGCATGTAATAACAAATAACCATACATGCAAAAGGACAAAGGGAAAGGAAAAGAGTAGCATCAGGCCTATGATCCATTTTCTCCATTTATAGGGAATATCTAGCAAAGAAAGAATAAAACCTTGTGCCTACCCATACAATTTATAGCTACAGAGAGATACTAATGCACATGAATTAAAAACACTGACCAAAACAACGGCTGGCAAGAATGTAAAGCAATTATGACCCTCAGACTGTAGTTATGATGTAAAATGGTATAGTTATGTTGCAAAACATGTGCACATATCCTAAAATAACTTTAAAATACACCTCTCAAGTGATCCAGTCATTCATTCCTTGCCTGATCCAGTAAAGATGAAATTATACATCCATACAAAGACTCAAACAAGAATGTCCATAGCATGCGAAAGTGGGGAGTGCTTGGGCAGGATTAGGAGGGGAAATCCAAATGTGCATAAGGAAATCTAGGGAGAGGGATGAAAATGTTCATCATCTTGATTATGGTGATGGTTTCACAAACACATGCAGATATCAAAATATATATTGTTTACTTTTAAATTGTAGAATTTATTTTAAATCAATTAAACCTCAATTAAGTTGTTACATATTGTGTGGGATGCACCAAAATATGTGTCTAAAGGAAAATTTAGAGCATTGATGCAAAAGACAAAATCCTAAAAATTTAATATTTGAAAATACACTTCACAAAATTAGAAAGTAAAGCAGGAATTTAAACTAAATTTTTGAACATGAAAAATTAACATCAGTTGCGAAAATATACATGAATGACAGACAAATCCAAGATCAAGGGAACAAAAAAGAAGACACACATTATCAATAGCAGGACTGTAGATGGGATCATTACTAGGATCTTGGAGATACAACATTATGCTATAAGGAAAGGTATGTCAATAAATCTGATATTCATAAAATGATCAAAATTTTTAAAAACACAAAATGGTTAAGCTAGGAAATCTCAAGGATTCTATAGTCAATAAATAGCACCTGTATAGAAAAACCTTCCTATAAATGAATTCTTGATATATATATTGATATAAATATCAAGTCCTGATAACTGAAATCCTGATAGTTTTCATATAACTGAGAAATAAGTAACATCAGTCTTAAACAACCTCTCCCACAAGAAAGAAACAGTAAAAACTCTCAAAATGTTTTGAGACTCCTATAAACTTGACATCAAACTGATAATATAATTATATGAAAAGAAAATCAAAGTTGTTTGTCTTATAACAAACACTAAAAAATAAATTAAATGAAAACCTTATGTCTGACAAACAGAATCTAAAGATAGTTCAGCTACATAATACACCAGGAACAAATTGGGCTTAATACAAGGATCATTTGAAAATGTTAAATCAACAAGAAACCAAACAATCTTGACACACAAAGGAACAAAAGCATGTCACTATGACAGTAGATAAACTATTTGATATAATTAACCATCTACTTATGATTTTTAAAAACCAACTTAGAAAACTTCAACGTATATAATTAGCAATAACATATTGAAAAACTTCTTGAGATCAAAAGAGAGACAAGGATGTCTATTATCAACACTTCTACTCAACATTTTAGGGGAAATTTAGGGCAAAGATGCAAGAAAAAGAAGGAAAAAAAAAGCATAGAGGTTGGAAACAAAGCAAAATGAACCCGCCTTTATTCAGAGATCACATAATTATGTTTCCAGACTACCTAAAAGCAATCTGCAGCTAATACATTAGAGTAAACAAGTAAATCTATCAAGATTGATGGATATCATACAAATAAATACATTTTTCCAAGAATAGCAATTCTTAATAAAATTTCATAAATATCACAAGAAATGGCATAAAAACTCCACAAGGATCTATTTTTAAGCCTTTTTAATATACTTTTCAGATAAATTTTGAGTCATTATAACTCTGAATACTGTCATCGTTTTTTCTGATGTCATGGTAATAAAGACCCCAAGATGTAAGATAAATTTTACAATACACATGACATTTAATCCAAGGAGAATAAAAAGAGTATTATTTCAGACAACTTTACTTATGGCCCTTAGTAGAGTAGATGTTCAAAAAAGAATCACTAGTGATATGCCATCATGTGACTGAAATTGTTTTTACTATTTATAATTTTAGCATAAGCTGAGTGTAAAATTTTCAAAAACTGCAGATGCATATTTTCCCTCAGAATTAACCATGATTATCAATAAAGTGTGTATAAAACCATATTCACATAAATATGCATTTACATAAAGAATATATTTATATATATATGGCACACATATGAAATTCTAATTTGTTCTTTTTTTATTAGCAATATATCATGGAGATATCACCTATAAGTACAGGAGATCTACCTGACTGGTTGTATAGTTACATAATATCCATAAAATAAACACAATATATTTTATTTAAAAATAGCTCCTTTGCCAATTTTGTAACCATACGTTACAATTGTGAGTAGCTGTATTGGATACAGTATTGAAAGACAAATTAGTTTTTTTTTTTTAATTGAATAGAGTTCCCTGTACTATACAGTAGGTTCTTTTTTTTTTTTTTTAACATCTTTATTGGAGTATAATTCCTTTACAATGGTGTGTTAGTTTCTGCTTTACAACAAAGTGAATCAGTTATACATATACATATGTTCCCATATCTCTTCCCTCTTGCGTCTCCCTCCCTCCCACCCTCCCTATCCCACCCCTCTAGGTGGTCACAAAGCACGGAGCTGATCCCCCTGTGCGGTGCGGCTGCTTCCCACTAGCTATCCACCCTACATTTGGTAGTGTATATATG
>NC_041234.1:11121015-11121859 GCF_002837175.3 Physeter macrocephalus
TTGATTTGAGTCTTCTCCCTTTTTTTCTTGATGAGTCTGGCTAATGGTTTATCAATTTTGTTTATCTTCTCAAAGAACCATCTTTTAGTTTTACTGATCTTTGCTATCGTTTCCTTCATTTCTTTTTCATTTATTTCTGATCTGATCTTTATGATTTCTTTCCTTCTGCTAAATTTGGGGTTTTTTTGTTCTTCTTTCTCTAATTGCTTTAGGTGCAATTTAGGTTGTTTATTCGAGATGTTTCCTGTTTCTTAAGGTAGGATTGTATTGCTATAAACTTCTCTCTTAGAACTGCTGTTGCTGCATCCCATAGGTTTTGGGTCATCGTGTCTCCATTGTCATTTGTTTGCAAGTATTTTTTGATTTCCTCTTTGATTTCTTCAGTGATCACTTCATTATTAGTGTATTGTTTAGCCTCCATGTGTTTGTATTCTTTACAGATCTTTTCTTGTAATTGATATCTAGTCTCATAGCGCAGTGGTTGGAAAAGATACAATTTCAATTTTCTTAAATTTACCAAGGCTTGATTTGTGACCCAAGATATGATCTATCCTGGAGAAAGTTCCATGAGCACTTGAGAAAAACGTGTATTCTGTTGTTTTTGGATGGAATGTCCTATAAATATCATTAAGTCCATCTTGTTTAATGTGTCATTTAAAGCTTGTGTTTCCTTATTTATTTTCATTTTGGATGATCTGTCCATTGGTGAAAGTGGGGTGTTAAAGTCCCCTACTATTAATGTGTTACTGTCGATTTCCCCGTTTATGGCTGTTAGTATTTGCCTTATGTATTGAGGTGCTCCTATGGTGGGGGCATAAATATTTACAATTGTTATATCTTCTTC